>NW_027632661.1:1415353-1582800 GCF_902686455.1 Sciurus vulgaris | reverse complement strand
AAAAATAGGGGGTTGTGGCTCAGTGGTTAAGCACCCCTGGGTTCAATCCCAGATACAAAAAAAAAAAAAAAAAAGAAAAAGAAAAGAAAAGAAAAAACAAGACAAAAGACAAAAAAAAAAAACAAGTAAAGATGAGTTAGAAGTTAAAATACTTACTTGTTGCAATTTGTATAATTCAGAAGAATTCGGTTATAGGGGCAGCCCAATTTCTTATTGATTTATAGAGTAGACTTTGAAATAAAATGGACCTATTTTCAAATGTGGACTCTACTAAACTACTAAACTGGTAATCTAGGAGAAATCATTTAAGTCCTCTAAATATCAATTTTTCACATAATGAGAAAAAAATCTCTTTATACTTTTATTGTTTAATGTCTTCTGACTAATGACTAACATACTATAAGATTGCAATAAATGTTAATTTTATTTGTATTAAGACCATTCATATTAATTATGCTGTTTTGCCAAATTTGGACTTAGCCCTGCCTGTGACTTATATATGCCATGGCTTAATTTAGGTGTGAGGGTATTAATAGTAAAAATAAAGCTTTTACTCTTTCTAGTGACTAAATTCTCATTATGCAGAATGGATCTGTTAAAATATTCTTCCCTCCTTGATATTTGAAAAATAACAAGAAGGAGAAATGAACTTTCCCCATAACAGAAAAATCTCACAGATCAGTTAGTCATATCAAGAATTATAGAACAAAGTTTTTATACAACTATAGCCTATAGTTGGTTAGAAATGTAAGACTATAATATTTTTAATTCAACAGCATTGTGTCATTAGTGGTCCCACAGTCAATTCTACACACAGTAATTTTTAGTGCTTCACCATAAACATTTGAACATATAAAATTTTAGTTTTATAATTAACTTTATGAGAATATTTAGTTTTCAAACAGTATGCTCTGAGGTAATTTGTTACAGTTCTTTCTCTCAGTATGTGAATTGTTAACTCTTTGCACCCTTGTCTACAACACATGCCCTATATCTTTTAGTGTAAATCTAGGCATAACCCAACCTAGATTCTAACATTACTATTTTATGATGCTTGCTTGTGCATATGCAACCAAGTATTTGGTCTTCAACTGATTCATTCATTTCATTTTTGGCATTTTTACCATGAATTGCAAAAAAGCATTTCATATTCCTTTAAATACTGCAGCATGTCTATCACTAACTACTGTTTAATATTTCTTTTAGAATTTTACATTGCTATAAAAACTCCACAAAGAAATGCACAAATAAACAAATCTGAAGTACTATTCACCAAGGTCTAGCAGATTTATTCCTCTGTGAACTCTAACTCTGGCCAAAATATACATAATTGTCATCAGTCCAAAAACTTTTGCTTCATTTTCAGTTATTATTTAAACTAGCAAGGATGGTTTCCATGTGTTTGCTCCTGGCTTATTGTCTTCACTACAGGACAGAGAACTACTAGGTAAAAAGCCTCATCAATGCCAAATCCAAATTCATTCACACGGATTATTTTAAAATTAAGTCCAAGAAACAAAAATTTTAACCACTCCGCCCTCCACCTGCTTTGGGCACCTTGCATCTGCTGTCCAAAAGAAAAGAGTGTGTGGTTAAGAGATCCCAAGCTACTATTCCCATCGGATCTCTCTAACTCCTGCCATGCTACTAGCTGCATAACCTAGGGCAAATAATTTACAGAGACACCTCTTCTGGCTCTCTTCTTCTCTATGACTTCCCTTGAAACTCTTCCCCTTTTGGATGATGGCTGCTTGTCATAATACTGTGGACAGTTTTCAGGTTGTGAGGGATGTCCTTTCTTTACATTATGTCCTCTTTTTTCTTTTTGTACTAGGGATTGAACCCAAGGGCATTCTTAATTACGAAGGCGCATCCCCAGTCCTTCTATCTTTTATATGAAGACAGGGTCTAAATAAGTTGCTTACAGCCTCATTAAGTTACTGAGGCAGGCTTCAAAAATGTGGTCCTCCTGCCTAAGAATCTGCAGCTGCTAGGATTATAGACAAGTACCACCACACCCACTGGAAGATACTTTCTTATGCGGCCCTGTGCCATGGCTGTATCTTCATGCTCCACGAGCTTTCAAATCCCTCACACTCTTTACACCAGTCAATTTTAACTCCATCACTCCAAAAGCAATCACTGTTTTGATATTTTCTCAACTGATGATTTAACTGCCAGAATTTTATACAAAAGACACCAGAGTTTATATTTTTTTATTTAAGATATACTTTAGTTATCATGCTTGGTTATTAATTTCTGTTTCATTTGTCAGTAATCCATTAAAGGACTTTACCAAATATTATTCAATGTATTATTCAATGTAATTTACCATAGTATATTTATTTTCCTATTGGTTGACTTCAAACTATGTTTTTTATCTATTGTAAATAAAATGTTACTAAATGTTATCTTTGTGACCTATATTTTCATTTCTCTTCAGTAAAATGTCAGAGTGGAATTGATGGAACTCAGATTTGATGTCAACGTTTAATTTCACAAACAGAAATAAAAAAATGTCCTCTTGTTTTCCAAAATGTTGGTAACATTTTATTCTCAGAAATACTACAGGGGATTTCCAGTTGCTCCATAATCTTGCCAACATGAGGTGTTGTTAGGCTTTTGTATTTTGGTCAGTCTATTAGATGTATAACTGTATGTCACTAAGATTTTAATTTAAATTTCTCTGTTGACTGGTTTCTTTCTTATTAATACTAGTATTTTTTGTATCTTCATGTGTGAACAGTCTTCAAATCTTTTGCCCACTTCTAAAAAATGGGTTATATGTCTTTTTTATTATTGAGTTTACAAAATTTTTTACATATATTGTTTAGCAGATCTTTGCCAAATATTTATTTTGGAAAATACTGCCTGCAGGGGAGTCAAATAAATATGACTGTGGCTGTATACTTCAACTTAAAAATTCAATTTGAATATGACTTTTCTGGATAATTTTGTTGTTTTGCCATACAAAACCTCACTTATTTTTAATTTTTTTTAATTTTAGATGGATAACTTGCTTTTATTTTATTTACTTATTTATATTTATGCAGTGCTCACAATTAAACCCAGTGCCTCACACATGCTAGGCAAGTGCTCTGCCACTAAGCTACAACCCGAACCCCAAAACCTCACTTATTTTAGAAAAAGTAAAGCAATCACATTGAAAAGTGTTTGTAGTGTTAAGTCTGCCTTAACATATCACAAGTATTTTATGCAAGCTCCTACCTCTGCTGTAAAAATCTAATCTTAACATTCACATTTTGAAAAAAATCAAATTTAACTTACTTCCCACTTCAAACAAAAGTAAACCCAAGCCTTAACATAAAAGCATTAGATAGAATATATAAAACAAAGAGTGGTGACATGAACAGTACTGACTTTTAAAGAGTAAAAAGAAACAAATTTTGTACTTAGAATTATATGGGAAATTAATTTTCAATTTTTAATCTTTTCACCTGATGCTGTCAGCATTGGTATAAATATCTTAATAACATGATATAAAAATATTTAAATGGCATGCAATTTTAAGGGGAACTTTGACTCTATAGAGTATTAACCTCTTTTACATTTCACTGTCAGCAAACAAAAAACAAAACAGAAATCCTATAAACTAAACAGGCACATATTAACTGCTGTCCATCTTTACTGAAAGCACTGTAATTGAACATAAATATGATATAAGCCTAAAAGTGAAAAGATAGTTCAAATATTAAGAAGTTTAGGAGTTATAAAGTTTTCTTTCAGAATATAGGTGGTAAAATAGGAAGATGGGATGAGTACTGGGAGGAAGAAAAGAGTTCAGAAAGGACTTCACAGAGAAGTCAGGAAAGATTTGAGTCTTTCCCAGAATTATGTGTGGACAAAACAGAAAATATGCAGCATAATATATCAAGTGATGTCCAAAAAAAAATCACAAACTGCTTTTTACAAAAAAAAAAAAAAAATCAGACCTAGAACATAGGTTCCAAAGAACTAGTCTTTGGATCAGGCATAAACATTTGGACAGGATTGGAAGTTTTAGTAGTATTTTTATGTGGTTTTACTCATAGAGAATAATCTTTGCCCATTTCTCCATTTTACTGCCTGGAATTAATTAGAATTTAAATATCTGCTAAAAGAGCACTGAAAGCAGAAAAATATCAATGGTTTATGTTACAAACACCTACATTTCCTAATCTTTTCCTCTCTAAACTTATAAATCAACATGAAAACATCTTTTAATGAATATATTAGCAGAGTCCCACTAATAAAATATACTATGGTTACTTGTGTCTTCATGAACTTATAGACTATGAATGTGCTGCTTAGCACTTAGTAATAAGTTTCCATTATGTTCTCTACTTATATTATGTCTGTATGCCAAGTTTTGTGCCAAGCTCCTAGTATGTGCCTTAATCACACTGTGCAGCATGGTGGGATCCAAGTCTTATTTCTGATACTTTGATCCCAGAATTGTGCCTAAAAGAATATTTACAAGATAATTATGTAAGCAACAAAAAAATCTATCTACAAAATTAAATGGAGAACTCTACTTATTTGTACCACTCACAATCCACTTTGGACTACAACTATAGAGATCCTAGTATATTTTAGTTGGAGTTGGGGATGAGAAATTAAAAAAAAAGGTTTTTCTCTTTGCTGGCTGGTGATTTCCACCTCCTAAGTACCCAAGTGAAGGATACGGTGAATTAAGTAACTACCACTTGTTGGAAGCAGAGCAATCTGCTGACTTGCTCTTGTTTTCTTTCTTTAGAATTATAGATAGACCTTCATACCCACACTATACTTTTTGAAATTATTTTCTGTTAGTTCCCCTAAATAAAATAAGTGAAAAGGAAAGAATGCTAGAAAAACAAATATTTGATTTCATGCAATTTATTTCATAAGATCAAGAAATTTTTCAAATGTACAAAATTTCTGAAAAGTGAGAAAAGATAAAAAGTAGCATAAATAACCTAAGCCAGTTTTCTCTTTTGCCCAGGACAGTAGACTCTAACTCCAATTCATCCCTCTTTAACAATTGGACTGTGTGCACATATGCAAAAATACGTGCTATGATGTCCCACATTTTCAAAAATAATTTCTTAGATGTTGATAGGCCTTAATTTTATTAATTTATTTATATGTGCTGAGAATTGAACCCAGTGCCTCATAATGCTAGGCCAAGTGCTCTACCACTGAGTCACAACCCCAACACCAAGTGGTTTTTGATTTTCAAATCCCCACATAGCTCAAATCTATCACTTTTTCTTTATAAAATACAAAACCTGAAATTTGTATACTTAACAAACATTTGCAGAACTGAATTTCAAACATTTGCTTAACTGAAATTCAAAATGAACTATAGAAAATCAAAAAACATGAAGGACTTACCCACTGAACATTAATTTCAGGAAGTCATAATATTTAAGCCATTATATTAAATGTCTTTTTATCACTCTCAGAATTTTTCCTCCTCTCTATATTATCAAGATATTAATCAAGACTTTAACACATTTAATGATGAATATCTTAATTTCTATTTTACTCAGTATTTAGAACTGTTAGTAAAAAATAGAATATTAATAATTAAATGTTCATACTTATTAAAGTATGAAACATTTAAAAGCTATGGCAGCAGCTGCTGGCACTGCTGGTGACACCAATGCCACCACCCCCAGTGCCACCATAGACCCCTAACTGGGACCTACAGGTCTATTGTCAAGGTGCCTGCAGGTTGGATTGTATGTGGCTTACTCTACCTTGGGATACCAGCCAGGATCTTAAGCAATGTGTCTACAGGGTTGGTTGCACCTGAGAACTTCCTGCTGGGTGTGATAGTGTCTGCCATCTTGCTGATTCTTTACATGGTCATTTCTTTTGTGTGAGCACATTGCTGGTAGTCTCTCTAGTTACAAACTAGAACAACATGGAGATATTGGACTGCAGTGTGGTGGAACTTGGGCTTCACTGAAGCCCAGATCTGTGAGTTTGCAGCTGGGTCTCCAGAGGCCAGTCTGGGTCTAGCAATCTTGTGGAGGGTCAGAGATTAGAAGCTCTTTACCCTGGGGGGAGTGTACATTAGAGAAGCTGGAGAGAGCCAGGTTCTCCTCAGTTCCATGAGTCCTGAGGTGGGCAAGGATGGATGGGGTTAGCCTCAATAAATCAGAAGATTGGAATGGGAAGTGAGGGCATCTTGCTATCAGCCTCCCCAGCCAGCTGGTTTGGCATCCCCCAGACCAGAGCTACCATCAAATTCTAGACATCCCCACCCATTGACTGAGAAAGGAAGCTGAGAATCTTTTGAATGCCAATGGAAAAAAATTATCAATTTTCCATCAAGATTTTTCTCTCTCTCACATCTCTAATTTTTGAAAGCAAGTTCCCTTCATGCACCAGTTTATTGAGAACAGGAAGGTTTGAAAAGTATATTACAGTTTTGTGTATTTTATACTTTTGCTTTTTTTTTCTTTTTCTTTTTCTTTTATTTTGTACATATTCTTCCTCTCCCTGTACATATTTTGGCTGTCGCCCTGGATTCTTTCCCTCTATTATCTTGCTAATACCCAACTTTATTAATTCCTCTTTCATTCTTTCTATAATTTTTTACTTGTCTCTTCTCTCCTACTTGTTTCTAAAGATCACATTCTACACCACTTCTGTTCTCTCTTTGTCCACCATTTGAAATTGTGAACCTTTTTAGCAAACATACTGTTCATATTGCAAACAATAATTGAACTCATTATTTGTTTATTGTAACGAAACTTTAGAAGTCTTAAAGAGAGCTATTTGGTTTAAGGATGTATGTTGTTTCATTGGGTGCTATTAATATTGGTTTCCCCATTAAAGGCAACATACTGGAAACCTTCAGAGACACTGTAAGTCTACAAAGTAGAAATTGTGCTCCCTCAGATCCATACTACTAGATGGGATGACACAAAAACAACATGAACTAAACAAGGGAACAAAGTGCATCAAACAAACCAAGATGCTCCAATAATAAATTTTATTGACAAAACCATAGAAGAAATGCTAGAGAAGGAACTTAGAATATACACCCTTAAACTGATTCATAACATAAAGGATGATGTAAGCAGTGAAATCAGAGATAAATTCAAGGAGTTGAAATCTCTAGGATAAAAACTAGAGATTCTAAAAAAAATTCAATTGGAATTCCTTGAAATAGAGGAATCAACAAACCAAATTAAAAATGCAATGGAAAGTATCACCAAAAGACTAGACCAATAGGAAGACAGGTTATGAAAACAAAATATGTAGACTTGACAATAAAGTGGGAAATGCATTAAGAAACCATGAACAGAACTTCCAAGAATTATGAGATAACATGAAAAGACCAAATTTAAAATTTATCAGGATAGATGAAGGCATGGAGAAACAAATCAAAGGAATGCACAGTCTTCTCAGAAAATCCCTGAAACTTAAAGAATGAAATGAAAACTCAAATAAAGAGACTTACAGGACCCAAATATACAAAATCACAACAGACTAACACCAAAGCACATGACTAACATAGAGAATAAAGAAAGAATTTTAAAGGATGTGACAAAAAATAAATCAAATTATGTATAGGGGAAAACCAACTCAGATCTGAGCTGATTTCTTAACCCAGAACCTGAAAGCTAGGAGGTCCTGGAATAATATATATCAAGCTCTGAAAGAAAATGGATGTCAACAAAGAATGTTATGTCTGGCAAAATTAAACTTCAGATTTGAGAATGAAATAAAAACCTTCCATGATAAACAAAAGTCAAAACAATCAACAACTACAAAGCCTGTACTACAGAACATTCTGAACAAAATATTCTATGAGGAAAAGATTTTTTTAAAAGTGAAAACCAGCAAAGGGAGGACTACACTAAAGGATTAGTTAATCAAAGAGGAAACTAAGTCAAATTAAAAACCAGAAATAAACCAATATGACCAGGAACACAAATTTTTTTCTAAATAATAACTTTGTTAGTGGCCTACCCTCATCAATCAAAAGACATAGACTGGCAGATTGGATTAGAAAACAAGACCCAACAACATGGTATCTCCAAGAGACTCACCTCATAAGCAAAGACATCCAAAACCTGAAGGTGAAAGGATGGGAAAAAATATCACCCATATATGTTGTACAAACAAGCATGTTTCAATCCTCATATCAGATAAAGTGGACATTAAGCCAACATTAACCAGAAGGGACTAGGGATATTTCACAATGTTTAAGAAAATTATATATCAGTAAGTTGTAAGAATAATAAAGATTTATGACCCAAATAATGAAGCATCTATATACATCAAACAAATCCTACTCAATTTCAAGAAGCAAATTGAACACACCACAATAACAATGGTTGAATTTAAAACACCTCTCTCACTACTGGACAGATCCTCCAAATAAGAATTAAACAGAATTATAAAGCTAGAACTAAATGACACAATCAATGATTTAGCTTTAATGGACACATAGAATATTTCATCCATCAATGAGTAAATATACTCTCTTCTAAGCAGCACATAGATCATACGTTTAAATAGATCATATCTTATGCCACAAAGCAACTCTTTAGCAAATACACAAAAAAGAGATAATGCCCTAAAATCTATCAGATCTTAATAGAATGAATTTAGAAATTGATTATGAAATAAGAAAAAAAAACAAAAATTTCTCTAACACCTGCAGATTAAATAATATGCTACTGAATAATGAATGGATAGCAGAGGAAATCAGGGATGAAAATTTTAAAAAATAGAGGTAACTGAGAACATCAAACACTGTATTAAAATCTCGGGGACAGTATGAAGGCAGTGCTAAAAGGATAATTGAATTGAGTTCACTATTTAAAATAATAGAGTTAACAAATAAATGACCACACATTACATCTCAAAGTTCTAGAAAAAGAGGAACAAATCAACATGAAAAGCAGTAGAAGACAGTAAATAATTAAAATCAGAGCTAAAGTCAATAATATTGAAATAATAGAAACAATTCAAAAAGTTGGCAAAACAAAAGGTTGTTTCTTCAAATAAATAAATAAAATTGATAAACCCCTAGCCACACTAATAAAGAGAATGAGAAAGAACACTCAAATTAAAAATTGTGCTGAAAATGGAAATATCAGGATGAACATAACTGAAATACAGAAGACAATTAAGAACTATTTTAAAATTTACACTCCAATAAAATAGAAAGTCTTGAAGACATTGACAAATTTCTGGAACATATGACCTCCCCAAACTGAATCAGAAGGACATATACAATATATTTATTTATTTTAAAATTTTTTATATCTTTATTTTTACAGGCTGCATTTTGATTCATTGTACATAAATGCGGTACAACTTTTCATTTCTATGTCTGTTCATGATGTAGATTCACACCATTCATGTAACCATGCATGTACACATGGTAATGATGTTTGTCTCATTCCACTATCTGTCCTTCCCCCATCCCCTTGCCTCCCCTCATTTCCCTCTTATACAAACCATAGTTTCTCCATTCTTTGCATAAACCCCTGGCATCCCCCATTATGTATCATCCATTTATCAGAGAAAATATCTGGCCTTTGTTGTTTTGAAATTGTTTTACTTCACTTAGCATGATATTCTCCAGCTCCATGCATTTAAATGTGAATGCTATAATTTTATTATTCTTCATATCTGAATAATATTCCATTGTGTATATATACCAAAATTTCTTTATCCATTTATCTATTGAAGGGCATCTAGGATGGTTCCACAATGAGCTATTGTGAACTGAGCAGCTGTAAACATTGATGTGGCTGTGTTACTGTAGTATGCTTATTTTAAACCATCAAAAACCTATCAATCAGTTTGTGTAGATAGCTGTCAGTAGAGTGCTTGCCTTGTAAGCACAAGGTCTTGGGTTTGATCCCCAGCACCCCCCCCATAAAAAAACTACCAATCAAGTAAAGTTCAGGACCAGATGGATTCTCTCAGTCAAGTTCCACAAGACCTTTGAAGAACAATTACCATCAATACTCTTCAAATTATTTCAGAAATAGAAAAAAAAAAATCAATCTTTCCAAACTCACTCTATGAGGCTAGTATCACTGTGATGCCAAAACCAGACAAAGACACATCAAGGAAAGAAAATTTCAGAGCAACATCCCTGATGAACATAGATACAAAAGTTATCTATAAAATTCTGGAAAACTGCATACAAAAACATATTTAAAAATAGTGCACCACAATAAAGTGTGGTTCAATCCAGGGATGCAAGAATGTTTTAAAATATGTAAATAAATAAACATAATTCATCAAATTAATAGACTTAAAGACAAGAAACCTATGATCATCTCAATGGATACAGAAAAAGCATTTGACAAAATATAGCATCCATACAAGTTAAAAAAAAGAAAGAAAAACTAGGGATAGTAGAAACATACCTCAACATTATAAAAGGTACATATGCTAAACCCAAGGCCAACATGAATCCAGTTGAAGAAAAATTTAAAAGCATTCCCTCTAAAAATTGGAACAAGACAAGGATGCCTCTTTCACTACTTCTGTTCAACATGATTCTTGGAATTCTAGCCAGAGCAATTAGACAGAAGAATGAAATTAAAAGAATATGGATAGGAAAAGAACTCAAACTATCACAATTTGCCAATGACGTGATACTTTATAAGATCCAAAAAATTCCACAAGAAAACTTCTAGAACTAACAAATGTATTCAGAAAAGTAGAAGTATATAAAACCAATACCCATAAATCAAGCAAATTCCTATACATAATTGATGAATCCATGGAAAGAGAAATTAGAAAACCTACCCCATTCACAATAACCTCAAAAAATATAAAACACATGAAAATCAATTTAACAAAAAAGGTTAAAGACCTCTACATTAAAAACTACAGAGCACTAAAGAAAGAAATTAAAGAAAGTCATAGAAGATGGAAAGATTTTACCTGCTCCTGGGTAGGCAGAATTAATATTGTCAAAATGGTCATACTCCCGAAAGCATTACACAGATTTAATGCAATTCCCATTAAAATCCCAAAGACATTCTTCATAGAAACAGAAAAAGTAATCATGAAATTTATTTGGAAAAATATAAGCCAGGAGCGGTGGTGCATGCCAATAATTCTAGTGGCTTGGGTTGTTCAGGCAGAAGGATTGCAAGTTCATGGCCAGTCTCAGCAAAAGTGAGGTGCTAATCAACACAGCCCTGTCTCTAAACAAAATATAAAATAGGACTGGGGGTGTAGCTCAGTGTTCAAGTACCCCTGAGTTTAATACCCTATAGCTCCCAGGCCAGAAAAGAGACCCAAAATGACCAAAACAATTCTTAGCAAAAAAAGTGAAGCAGGCAGCATCACAATACCAAACTTAAACCACACTACAGAGTCATAGTAACAGAAACAGCATGGTATTGGCCACCAAAACAGATATGTAGACTAATGGTACAGAATAGAAGACACAAAGATAAGTCCACATAAATATAGTTATCTCATACTGGACAAAGGTGTTAAAAACATATATTGGAGAAAAGAGCCTCTTCAACAAATGGTGCTAGGGAAACTTGAAATACATATGTAACAAAATAAAATTTAACCCCTATCTCTCACCAGGTACAAAACTCAAAGTGGATCCAAACACTTAAGCACTAGAACAGAGACATGGTGCTAATAGAAGAAAGAGTAGGATCAAATCTTCACCATGTCAGCTTAGGAACTGACTTCCTAATCAATACTTCTAAATTGCAAAAGGTAAAATCAAGAATAAATAAGTGCAATGGATTGAAACTTAAAAGCTTCTTCTCAGTAAAGGTAAAAATAAAAAAAATGAAGAGAGAGCCAACAGAATATGAGAAAATCCTTACCACATGTACATCTGATAGAGTATTAATCTTCAGGATATTTAAAGAACTCAAAAAACTTATTGCCAAAAAAGAAAAAAAAATAACCCAATCAAAAATTGAGCTAAGGAACTGAACAGTTTATAGAAAAAATATAATTGATCCAACAAATATATGAAAAAGTACTCAACAGCTCTAGCAATAAGAGAAATGCAAATCAAAATAATTCTAAGATTTCATGTCACTCCAATCAGAATTGCAATTATCAGGAATACAAGCAAAAAGAAAGGTTAGGATGTTAGGTTAGGATGTGGGGGAAAAGGTACACTCATATATTGCTGGTGGGACTGCAAATTGGTGCAAGCATTATGGAAAGTGGTATGAACATTCCTCAGAAAGCTTGGGTGGAACTACCATTTGACCCAGTTATCCCACTCCTCAATATATACCCAAAAGGCTTAAAATCAGCATTCTATGATGACACAGCCACATCAATGTTAATAGCAGTTCAATTCACAATAACTAAACTTTGGAATCAACCTAGATACTCTTCAACAGATGAAGAAACCATAGTACATGTACAGAATAGAATACTATTCTGCATTAAAGCAGAATAAAATCATGGCATTTGCTGACAAATGGATGGAGCTGGAAAATATGCTAAGCCAAATAAGTCAATCTTAATGGCCAAACATTTTCTCTGACATGTGGAGGCTAATTCACAATGGGGTCAGAATGGGAAGAATAGAGGTACTTTGGATTAGGGAGAAGGGAGTGAATGGAGGGGAGGGGATATGGGGGTAGAAAGAATAGTAGAAGGAATCAGATATTATTACCTTATGTGCATACATGACTACATGACTGGTGTAATTCTACATCATGTACAACAGGAAGAGTTATATACCCCATTTACACACGATTTGTCAAATGCATTCTACTGTCATATAAACTAATTAGAACAAATAAAAATGCAAAGCTATGAAAAATAAAACTTGGCAGGGCTGGAGTTGTGGCTCAGTGGTAGAGTGCTTGCCTAGCATGTGTGAGGCACTGAGTTTGATTCTCAGCACCACATATAAATAAATAAAAATAAAGGTCCATTGACAACTAAAAATATATGAAAATAAATAAATAAATAAAACTTGGAAGCTTAAATACAACCAAACCACATTTTAAGTCATTAATCACATAGCTAATCTGACATCATTCCCTTGACAAAGCAGAAAGGATGCATTGCATTTGTGTTGCTGTAGTTGAGGAAACACACATGGGATGATTTACTTTCCCTGTGAAAGTTTTAGTACAGTGCTAAAAACTGCTTTCTTTGACCTTCAAGCAAAATTAATAGCTATGTTTACTGTTTTATGGACACTTTCTGGAAAGAGAGTTTAGTGGGAAAATGCTTTACTAATTCCATTATTTAAAAAAAAAATGATATGGTACACAAATACCACAACTTTATGAATATTGACAAGAGAATACAGACATAGTATATTTGTGGGTAAATCTTAAGCAGGTTTATATTATTTTGAATGGAAGTTTTATTTTCTTTTTTCCGTTAAAACTTCTCCTCTGACATCAACTCTATGTTCAGAGAATTAATATTGTACAAAAAGAGATTACATTTCAACTGCCTAGATAGATTTTCTCTTTTCTTTTTCAATGTGGAATTTAAATACGGATTTTTTGAAAGATAATAAAGTACAGGAGATGGGAAACAGGTCCTTACCTCATCTAAAACTAAAGTCCAATGTGCCCAAAACATTAGCAGAAAAAATGAGAGTCCCTGCCCTTATGGGGCTTTCAATCTAAGGAGACAAGACAAGTGTATGTGATGTTATTAGAGAATGCAAAATTTATTTTTTTTGGTGTATATTAGATGGTTTTATTTTTTTAATCTTTTTAATTATTTTTTTTATTTTATTGTAAACAAACGAGATATATGTTGTTTCTCTGCACATGGTGTAAAGGCATACCATTTTTGTAATCATAAATTTACATAGAGTAATTTTGTTTGATTCATTCTGTTATTTTTTCCCATCCCCCCACCCCTCCCACCCCTCTTTTCCCTCTATACAGTGCTTCCTTTCTCCATACTTGCCCTCCTCCCTAACCCTAACTCTAACCCTAAAACTAAACCTTCCCTCCCCCCATTATGTGTCATCATCCACTTATTAGCCATATCATTCTTCCTTTGGCTTTTTGAGATTGGCTTACCTCACTTAGCATGATATTCTCCAATTTCATCCATTTGCCTGCAAATGCCATAATTTTATCATTCTTTATGGCTGAGTAATATTCCATTGTATATATATATATATACCACAGTTTCTTTATCCACTCATCAATTGAAGGGCATCTAGGTTGGATCCACAGTCTGGATATTGTGAATAGAGGATCTGTGAACATTGATGCAGCAGTATCTCTGTAATATGCTGATTTTAAGTCCTTTGGGTATAGGCCAAGGAATGGGATAGCTGGGTCAAATGGAGGGTCCATTCCAAGTTTTCTGAGGAGTCTCCACACTGCTTTCCAGAGTGGCTGCACTAATTTGCAGCCCCACAGCAATGTATGAGTGTACCTTTCTCCCCACATCCTCACCAACACCTGTTGTTGCTCGTATCCTTGATAATTGCCATTCTAATTGGGGTGAGATGGAATCTTAGGGTGGTATTGATTTGCATTTCTCTTATTACTAGAGATGTTGAACATTTTTCCATATGTTTGTTGATTGCTTGTACATCTTCTTCTGTGAAGTGTCTATTCAATTCCTTAGTCCATTTGTCAATTGGATTATTTGAATTCTTGGAGTAGAGTTTTTTGAGTTCTTTATAGATTCTGGAGATTAGTGCTCTATCTGAAGTATGATTGGCAAAGATATTCTCCCACTCTGTAGGCTCTTTCTTCGCATTGCTGATAGTTTCTGTTGCTGAGAGAAAGCTTTTTAGTTTGAATCTATCCCAGTGGATGATTCTAGATTTTATTTCTTGTGCTATTGGAGTTCTGTTAAGGAAGTCTGGTCCTAAGCCGACATGTTGAAGATCTGGACCTACATTTTCTTCTATAATCTGCAGGGTCTCCAGTCTGATTCCAAGGTCCTTAGTCCATTTTGAGTATAGTTTCGTGCATGGTGAGAGATATGGGTTTAGTTTCATTCTGTTGCATATGTATTTCCAATTCTCCCAGCACCATTTGTTGAAGAGGCTATCTTTTCTCCATTGCATATTTTTGGCACCTTTGTCTAGTATGAGACAATTGTATTTATTTAAGTTTTTGTCCCTGTCCTCTATTCTGTAGCATTGATCTACCTTTCTAATTTGGTACCAATACCATGCCGTTTTTGTTACTATTGCTTTGTAGTAGAGTTGAAGATCTGGTATTGCAATACCCCCTGTTTGACTCTTCCTGCTAAAGATTGCTTTAGCTATTCTGGGTTTCTTATTCTTCCAGATGAATTTCATAATTGCTTGCTCTATTTCTGTAAGGTACATCATTGGGATTTTAATTGGAATTGCATTGAATTTGTATAGCACTTTAGGTAGTATGGCCATTTTGACAATATTAATTCTTCCTATCCAAGAACATGGAAGATCTTTCCATCTTCTAAGGTGTTCTTTAATTTCTTTCTTTAGTGTTGTATAGTTCTCTTTGTAGAGGTCTTTCACCTTTTTTGTGAGATTGATTCCCAAGTATTTTATTTTTTTCAAGGCTATTATGAATGGGGTAGTTTTCCTAATTTCTCTTTCTGAAGATTCATCACTTATGTATAAAAATTCTTTGGATTTATGAGCATTGATCTTGTAACCTGCTACTTTACTGAATTCACTTATGAGTTCTAAGAATTTTCTGGTGGAATTTCCAGGTTCCTCTAAATATATAATCATGTCATCAGCGAACAGGGATAGTTTGAGTTCTTCTTTTCCAATTCGTATCCCTTTAATTTCTTTGGTTTGTCTAATTGCTCTGGCTAGAGTCTCAAGAACGATGTTGAATAGAAGTGGTGAAAGAGGGCATCACTGCCTTGTTCCAGTTTTTAGGGGGAATGCTTTCAGTTTTTTACTATTTAGAATGATATTAGCCATGGGCTTAGCATAAATGGCCTTTACAATGTTAAGGAATGTTCCCACTATCCCTATTTTTTCAAGTGTTTTGAGCATGAAGGGGTGCTGTATTTTATCAAATGCTTTTTCTTCATCTATTCAAATAATCATGTGATTCTTGATTTTAAGTCTATTGATATGGTGAATTACATTTATTGATTTACTGATGTTGAACCAACCTTGCATCCCTAGGATGAAACCCACTTGAACATGGTGCACTATCTTTTTTATATATTTTTTTATATATTTTGCTAAAATTTTCTTGAGAATTTTTGCGTTTATGTTCATTGAGGGTATTGGCCTGAAATTTTCTTTCCTTGATGAGTCTCTGTCTGGTTTAGGTATCAGTGTGATATTGGCTTCATAGAATGAATTTCGGAGGGTTCCCTCCTCTTCTATTTTATGGAATACATTGAGAAGTATTGGAATGAGCTCTTCTTTAAAGGTTTTGTAGAACTCGGCTGAGAACCCATCTTTTCCCGGACTTTTCTTTGTTGGTAGGCTTTTGATGACTTCTTCTATTTCAGTACTTGAAATTGGTCTATTTAAATTGTGTATGTCGTCCTCGTTCAGTTTAGGCAATTCATATGTCTCTAGAAACCTGTTGATGTCTTTGAAATTTTCTATTTTGTTGGAGTATAGATTTTCAAAATAGCTTCTAATTATGTTTTGTATTTCCATCCTGTCTGTTGTGATATTTCCTTGTTCATTCCGAATTTTAGTGATTTGGGTTTTCTCTCGTCTTCTCTTTCTTAGTGTGGCTAAAGGTTTATCAATTTTGTTTATTTTGTGGAAGAACCAACTATATATTTTGTCAATTTTTTGTATTGCTTCTTTTGTTTCAATTTCATTCATTTCAGCTCTGAGTTTAACTATTTCCTGTCTTCTAGTATATTTGGTGCTGGTCTGTTCTTCTTTTTATAGGGCTTTGAGCTGTAGTGTTAGGTCATTTATTTGTTGAGATTTACTTCTTTTATTAAATGCGCTCCATGAAATAAATTTCCCTCTAAGTACTGCTTTCATAGTGACTCAGAGATTTTGATATGATGCTTCCTTGTTCTCATTTACCTCTAAGAATTTTTTTTAATTTCCTTCCTAGTATCTTCTGTTATCCATTCATCATATAATAACATATTGTTTAATCTCCAGATGTTGGAATAGTTTCTGTGTTTTACTCTTTCATTTATTTCTAACTTCAATCCATTATGATCTGATAGAATACATGCTAGTGTCTCTATCTTCTTGTATTTGCTAACATTAGCTTTATGGCATAATATATGGTCTCTTTTAGAGAAGGATCCATGTGCTGCTGAGAAGAAAGTGTATTCTCTCTTGGTTGGATGGTATATTCTACAAATGTCCATTAAGTCTAAGTTATTGATTGTGTTATTGAGATCTATGGTTTCTTTGTTCAATTTTTGTCTGGACGATCTGTCCAGTGGTGAGAGAGGCATGTTAAAATCACCTAGTATTATTGTGTTATGGTCTATTTGGTTTCAGCAATTGAGAAGGATTTGTTTGACATACATGGATGAGCCACTGTTTGGGGCATAGATGTTTATGATTGTTATATCTTGTTGATTTATGCTTCCCTTAAGCTGTATGAAATGAGCTTCTTTATCCCCTCTGACTAACTTTGGCTTGAAGTCCACATTGTCTGAAATGAGGATGGATACTCCAGCTTATTTGCTGAGTCCATGTGCATGGTATGTTTTTCCCCATCCTTTCACCTTTAGTCTATGGGTATCTTTTTCTATGAGGTGAGTCTCTTGCAGGCAACATATTGTTGAATCATTCTTTTTAATCCAATCTGCCAGTCTATGTCTTTTGATTGATGAATTCAGGCCATTAACGTTCAGGGTGATTATTGAGATATGATTTGATTTCCCGGACATTTGGTTCTTTTTTAAAATTTTATTTATTTATTTGTTTGACACAACTTGGTTCCTCCTTTATTTGACAATTCCTTTAGGATAATTCCTCCCTTTTCTGATTTGCTTCTTTGTTTTTCATCTCTTCCTCATGGAATATTTTGCTGAGAATGTTCTGTAATGCTGGCTTTCTTTTTGTAAATTCTTTTAGCTTTTGTTTCTCATGCAAGTATTTTATTTCATCGTCATATTTGAATGTAAGTTTTGGTGGGTATAAGATTCTTGGTTGGCATCCATTTTCTTTCAGGGTTTGAAAAATGTTGTTCTAGGCCCTTCTAGCTTTTAGGGTCTGGATTGAAAAATCTTCTGATATTCTTATTGGTTTCCCCCTGAATGTAATTTGGTTCTTTTCTCTCACAGCCTTTAAAATTCTGCCTTTACATTGTATGTTATATATTTTCATTATAATGTGCCTTGGTGTGGGTCTGTTGTTATTTTGTGTATTTGGAGTCCTATAAGCCTCTTGAACTTGATTTTCCATTTCATTTTTCAGATTTGGGAAATTTTCTGATATAATTCCATTGAATAGATTGTTCATTCCTTTGGTTTCTTTCTCTAGGCCTTCCTCAATCCCAATAATTCTTGAATTTGGCCTTTTCATGGTATTCCATAGTTCTTGCAGATTCTGTTCATGATTTCTTACCATCTTCTCTGTTTGTTCATCTTTGTTTTCAAGATTAATTATTTTGTCTTCAATGTCTGAGGTTCTGTCTTCCAGGTGTTCTATCCTACTGGATATGCTTCCTATGGAGTTCTTAATTTGGTTTATTGTTTCCTTCATTTCAAGGATTTCTGTTTGTTTTTTTTTCATTATCTCTAACTTTATTGAAATGATCTTTTGCTTCCTGTATTTGCTTTTTAACTGTCGATTGGTGTGATCATTCAATGCCTGCATTTACTCTTTCATCTCATCGTTTGCTTCCCTCATCATTTTAATTATGTACATTCTGAACTTCTTTTCTGTCATTTTTTGTGCCATGCTGTCATTGGGTTTTATTGATGTAACATCTAGATTTGTTTGCGGTATTTTCTTTCCTTGTTTTCTCATATTGTTCAGGTATCAGTGGACTGCTGAGATATTGTAGATTTCCTCTATTGACTTACAATGTCCCTGAAGATTTCTATATATATCCCCTCTTAGCGTTCAGCAGGCTGAAGTCTTGGAGGAATTTGATAATGTGGTGCTCCACAAGGAAGCTGCCTCTCTAGGAGTGGTAGCCTTCAGGTGGGGTATATTCCCTGCTAGTGGGCAGAGGTGCCTCCACTTGTTGACCAATGGTCATCCAAAGGGGAACTTGACTGCGGGCTGAGTCAAGGCCTGTTTTGGCCTGTGTCTCTGGTATTACTGTCCTTGTGGGGAAACCTCACCCAGCAGGGAAGACTCACTCGGTGGGGAGGTCTCGTTGGTCAGTTCCCTCCTAGAGGTTGCCCTCAATTTACAGCTACCGCCTGGGCTGGGCTGCCTTCCTCTGCAAAGTTCCCAGGGGCCTGGCCCTTCCTCCTGGGCCTGGGAGCCTCACCCTTCGCAGATGAATCTCCTTAGGCTGCCCCTCCTCAGAGAAGCTGCCCGCAGTCCTGGAACCTTCACTGCGCCCCTAAGCGTGTCTCTGTGGGGTTCTTCCACCAAGAAGCCTCCTAGATCCTGGGACCCTGCTGTGCACCTAATCGCCTGGCTATGCGGCCCCTCCTCTGAGCAGCCACCTGGGGCCCCGTAAAATCACTCTGAGTCCCAGAGACCTGCCACACACCTATTCCTCCAGACAGCCACCCAGTATTCCAGTGCGGTCAATAGGAGTCCAAGCAACTCACTGTGTGCCTCCTCCCACCAACCACCCATAGCCCTGGGCAATCAATCACTACAAGTCGAAATGACCCTCTCCATTCCTCCTCCTCCTCCAGTTAACCCCCCAGGTGTTCAGGAGCAGTAGCTCTGAGTGGCTCCGAATCCACGTGACCCACTGCATGCGTTCTCTGCGCAACCACCCGGAGCTCTGGTGCAGCCACTCAAGACCAAGGGACCCACTGCGCTTCTCCTCTAGGCAGCCCCCCTGTGTTCAGGAGAAGTCACTTTAAGTCCAAACAACTCACCACTCGCCTTCTCCTCTGATCAGCCACCTGGAGCTCTAGTGCAGTCACTGGGAGTCTAAAGGACCCACCGCGTTCCTCCTCCTCCTCCTCCTACTGCTCCAGGCAGGCCCCATTGTTCAGAAGTGGTCTGAGTCCAAACAGCTCGCTATGCAGCCCCTCCTCTGGCAACTGCCTGTAGCTCTGGTATAGCCACTCCAAATCCAAGCAGCCATGCTCCTCCTCCTCTTCACCCTCAGGGCAGGCCCCGGTGTTCAGAAGCAGTCGCTCTAAGTACAAACAACTCGCCATGAGGCTTCTCCTCTGGCAACCGCCTGTAGCTCTGATATAGTCACTCCGAATCCAAGTGGCCATGCTCCTCCTCCTCCTCCTCAGGGCAGGCCCTGGTGTTCTGAGTCCACACAGCTCTCCTCGCTGCTCCTCCCCTGGGCAGCCGCCAGAGCCCCAGTGGTTTCTCCGAGTCCCAGCGCTGTGCTGAGCGGCCTCCTCTCCAATGCTCCCAGTTGTCTGAGTTCACTGCTCCAGCAGGTGGAGGGGTGTCTCGCCGGGCAGCTCTACTTCACAAAGTTCCCTGCATTCTGGGACTACCGTCTCATCTGGGACGCCTCCCCAACGGGAGGGACTCACCCGGCTGCTTTGAGTTCGTCCCAAGTCTTTCAATATCTCCTCTTTTGAATCCTGAGTCTTGGAGCAACATGAAATGCAGCCACCCTCTAGGCCACCATCTTGAAAAACCCCCCAAAATTTAAACTATGTGCTGTGAGCTAGTATGAGGAAGTCACTGTCTTTTTTTTTTTTTTTTTTTTTTTATTGTAAACAAATGGGATACATGTTGTTTCTCTGTTTGTACATGGCGTAAAGGCATACCATTTGTGTAATCATAAATTTACATAGAGCAATGTTGTTTGATTCATTCTGTTATTTTTTTCCCTTCCCCCCACCCCTCCCACCCCTCTTTACCCTCTATACAGTAGTTCCTTCCTCTATACTTGCCCCCCTCCCTAACCCTAACTCTAACCCTTCCCTCCCCCCCATTATGTGTCAACCTCCACTTATTAGCGATATCATTCGTACTTTGGCTTTTTGAGATTGGCTTATCTCACTTAGCATGATATTCTCCAATTTCATCCATTTGCCTGCAAATGTCATAATTTTATCATTCTTAATGGCTGAGTAATATTCCATAGTATATATATACCACAGTTTCTTTATCCACTCATCAATTGAAGGGCATCTAGGTTGGTTCCACAGTCTGGCTATTGTGAATTGAGCAGCTATGAACATTGATGTGGCTGTATTTCTGTAGTATGCAGATTTTAAGTCCTTTGGGTATAGGCCAAGGAGTGGGATAGCTGGGTCAAATGGTGGTTCCATTCCAAGTTTTCTAAGGAATCTCCACACTGCTTTCCATAGCGGCTGCACTAATTTGCAGCCCCACCAGCAGTGTATGAGTGTACCTTTCTCCCCACATCCTCGCCAACACCTGTTGTTGCTCGTATTCTTGATAATCGCCATTCTAATTGGGGTGAGATGGAACCTTAGGGTGGTTTTGATTTGCATTTCTCTTATTACTAGAGATGTTGAGCATTTTTCCATATGTTTGTTGATTGCTTGTAGATCTTCCTCTGTGAAGTGTCTATTCATTTCCTTAGCCCATTTGTTGACTGGACTGTTTGAATTCTTGGAGTAGAGTTTTTTGAGTTCTTTATAGATTCTGGAGATTAGTGCTCTATCTGAAGTATGATTGGCAAAGATATTCTCCCACTCTGTAGGCTCTTTCTTCGCATTGCTGATAGTTTCCTTTGCTGAGAGAAAGCTTTTTAGTTTGAATCTATCCCAGTGGTTGATTCTAGCTTTTATTTCTTGTGCTATGGGAGTCCTGTTAAGGAAGTCTGGTCCTAGACCAACAAGATGAAGATTTGGACCTACTTTTTCTTCTATAATCTGCAGGGTCTCTGGTCTGATTCCGAGGTCCTTAATCCATTTTGAGTTTAGTTTCGTGCATGGTGAGAGATATGGGTTTAGTTTCATTCTGTTGCATATGGATTTCCAATTCTCCCAGCACCATTTGTTGAAGAGGCTATCTTTTCTCCATTGCATATTTTTGGCCCCTTTGTCTAGTATGAGAAAATTGTATTTATTTGGGTTTGTGTCCGTGTCCTCTATTCTGTACCATTGATCTACCTTTCTATTTTGGTACCAATACCATGCCGTTTTGTTACTATTGCTTTGTAGTAGAGTTGAAGATCTGGTATTGCGATACCCCCTGTTTCACTCTTCCTGCTAAGGATTGCTTTAGCTATTCTGGGTTTCTTGTTCTTCCAGATGAATTTCATAATTGCCTGCTCTATTTCTGTAAAGTACGTCATTGGGATTTTAATTGGAATTGCATTGAATTTGTATAGCACTTTAGGTAGTATGGCCATTTTGACAATATTAATTCTTCCTATCCAAGAACATGGAAGATCTTTCCATCTTCTAAGGTGTTCTTTAATTTCTTTCTTTAGTGTTGTATAGTTCTCATTGTAGAGGTCTTTCACCTCTTTTGTGAGATTGATTCCCAAGTATTTTATTTTTTTCGAGGCTATTGTGAATGGGGTAGTTTTCCTAATTTCTCTTTCTGAAGATTCATCACTTATGTATAAAAATGCGTTGGATTTATGGGCATTGATCTTGTAACCTGCTACTTTACTGAAATCACTTATGAGTTCTAAGAGTTTTCTGGTGGAATTTCCAGGTTCCTCTAAATATATAATCATGTCATCAGCGAACAGGGATAGTTTGAGTTCTTCTTTTCCAATTCGTATCCCTTTAATTTCTTTGGTTTGTCTAATTGCTCTGGCCAGAGTCTCAAGAACGATGTTGAATAGAAGTGGTGAAAGAGGGCATCCCTGCCTTGTTCCAGTTTTTAGGGGGAATGCTTTCAGCTTTTCACCATTTAGAATGATATTAGCCATGGGCTTAGCATAAATGGCCTTTACAATATTAAGGAATGTTCCCACTATCCCTATTTGTTCTAGTGTTTTGAGCATGAAGGGGTGCTGTATTTTATCAAATGCTTTTTCTGCGTCTATTGAAATAATCATGTGATTCTTGACTTTAAGTCTATTAATATGGTGAATTACGTTTATTGATTTCCTGATGTTGAACCAACCTTGCATCCCTGGGATGAAACCCACTTGATCATGGTGCACTATCTTTTTAATATGTTTTTGTATGCGATTTGCTAAAATTTTGTTGAGAATTTTTGCGTCGATGTTCATTAAGGATATTGGTCTGAAATTTTCTTTCCTTGATGAGTCTCTGTCTGGTTTAGGTATCAGTGTGATATTGGCTTCATAGAATGAGTTTGGGAGGGTTCCCTCCTCTTCTATTTTATGGAATACTTTGAGAAGTATTGGAATGAGCTCTTCCTTAAAGGTTTTGTAGAACTCGGCTGAGAACCCATCTGGTCCCGGACTTTTCTTTGTTGGTAGGCTTTTGATGACTTCTTCTATTTCAGTACTTGAAATTCGTCTATTTAAATTGTTTATGTCCTCCTCATTCAGTTTAGGCAATTCATATGTCTCTAGAAACCTGTTGATGTCTTCGAAATTTTCTATTTTGTTGGAGTATAGATTTTCAAAATAGCTTCTAATTATGTTTTGTATTTCCATCCTGTCTGTTGTGATATTTCCTTGTTCATTCCGAATTTTAGTGATTTGGGTTTTCTCTCGTCTTCTCTTTGTTAGTGTGGCTAAAGGTTTATCAATTTTGTTTATTTTTTCGAAGAACCAACTATTTATTTTGTCAATTTTTTGTATTGTTTCTTTTGTTTCAATTTCATTGATTTCAGCTCTGAGTTTAACAATTTCCTGTCTTCTACTACTTTTGGTGCTGTTCTGTTCTTCTTTTTCTAAGGCTTTGAGCTGTAGTGTTAGGTTGTTTATTTGTTGAGTTTTACTTCTTTTATTAAATGCGCTCCATGAAATAAATTTCCCTCTAAGTACTGCTTTCATAGTGTCCCAGAGGTTTTGATATGATGTTTCTTTGTTCTCATTTACCTCTAAGAATTTTTTAATTTCCTTCTTAATATCTTCTGTTATCCATTCATCATATAATAGCATATTGTTTAACCTCCAGATGTTGGAATAGTTTCTGTGTTTTACTCTTTCATTTATTTCTAACTTCAATCCATTATGATCTGATAGAATACATGCTAGTGTCTCTATCTTCTTGTATTTGCTAACATTAGCTTTGTGGCATAATATATGGTCTATTTTAGAGAAGGATCCATGTGCTGCTGAGAAGAAAGTGTATTCACTCTTGGTTGGATGGAATATTCTATAAATGTCCGTTAAGTCTAAATTATTGATTGTGTTGTTGAGATCTATGGTTTCTTTGCTCAATTTTTGTCTGGAAGATCTGTCCAGTGGTGAGAGCGGCGTGTTAAAATCACCTAGTATTATTGTGTTGTGGTCTATTTGGTTTCTGAAATTGAGAAGGATTTGTTTGACATACATAGATGAGCCACTGTTTGGGGCATAGATGTTTATGATTGTTATATCTTGCTGATTTATGCTTCCCTTAAGCAGTATGAAATAACCTTCTTTATCCCTTCTGACTAACTTTGGCTTGAAGTCCACATTATCGGAAATGAGGATGGATACTCCAGCTTTTTTGCTGAGTCCATGTGCATGGTATGTTTTTCCCCATCCTTTCACCTTTAATCTATGGGTATCTTTTTCTATGAGGTGAGTCTCTTGCAGGCAACATATTGTTGGATCTTTCTTTTTAATCCAGTCTGCCAGTCTATGTCTTTTGATTGATGAATTCAGGCCATTAACGTTCAGGGTTATTATAGAGAAATGATTTGGTTTCCCGGTCATTTGGTTCATTTTTAAAATTTTGTTTATTTATTTGTTTGACACAACTTGTTTCCTCCTTTATTTGACAATTCCTTTAGGATAATTCCTCCCTTTGCTGATTTGCTTCTTTGTTTTTCATCTCTTCCTCATGGAATATTTTGTTGAGAATGTTCTGTAATGCTGGCTTTCTTTTGTAAATTCTTTTAGCTTTTGTTTATCATGGAAGGATTTTATTTCATCGTCAAATTTGAAGGTAAGTTTTGCTGGGTATAAGATTCTTGGTTGGCATCCATTTTCTTTCAGGGCTTGAAAAATGTTGTTCCAGGACCTTCTAGCTTTTAGGGTCTGGATTGAAAAATCTGCTGATATGCGTATTGGTTTCCCCCTGAATGTAATTTGGTTCTTTTCTCTCACAGCCTTTAAAATTCTGTCTTTATTTTGTATGTTAGGTATTTTCATTATAATGTGCCTTGGTGTGGGTCTGTTGTAATTTTGTGTATTTGGAGTCCTGTAAGCCTCTTGAACTTGATTTTCCATTTCATTCTTCAGATTTGGGAAATTTTCTGATATTATTTCATTGAATAGGTTGTTCATTCCTTTGGCTTGTTTCTCTAGGCCTTCCTCAATCCCAATAATTCTTAAATTTGGCCTTTTCATGATATCCCATAGTTCTTGTAGATTCTGTTCATGATTTCTTACCATCTTCTCTGTTTGTTCAGCTTTGTTTTCAAGGTTAAATATTTTGTCTTCAATGTCTGAGGTTCTGTCTTCCAGGTGTTCTATCCTATTGGATATGCTTTCTATGGAGTTCTTAATTTGGTTTATTGTTTCCTTCATGTCAAGGATTTCTGTTTGGTTTTTTTTCAATATCTCTAACTCTTTATTGAAATGATCTTTTGCTTCCTGTATTTGCTCTTTTAACTGTCGATTGGTGCGATCAATCAATGCTTGCATTTGCTCTTTCATCTCATCATTCAATGCTTGCATTTGCTCTTTCATCTCCTCGTTTGCTTCTCTGATCATTTTAATTATGTACATTCTGAACTCCTTTTCTGTCATTTCTTCTGCCATGCTGTCATTGGGTTTTATTGATGTAACATCTAGATTTGTTTGCATCATTTTCTTTCCTTGTTTTCTCATGTTGTTCAGATATCAGTGGACCGCTGAGATATTGCAGATTTCCTCTGTTGATTTACAATGACCCTGAAGATTTCTATATATATCCCCTCTTAGCCTTCAGTAGGCTGAAGTCTTGGAGGAGGTTGATAATGCGGTGCTCCACAAGGAAGCTGCCTCTCTAGGAGTGGTGGCCTTCAGGTGGGGTATATTCCCTGCTAGTGGGCAGAGGTGCCTCCACTTGTTGACCAATGGTCATCCAAAGGGGACCTAGGCTGTGGGCTGAGGCAAGGCCTGTTTGGGCCTGAGCCTCTGGTTTTACTGTCCTTGTGGGAAACCTCACCCAGCAGGGAAGACTCACCCGGTGGGGAGGTCTCGCTGGTCAGTTTCCTCCTAGAGGTTCCCCTCAATTTACATCTACTGCCTGGGCTGGGCTGCCTTCCTCTGCAAAGTTTCCAGGGGCCCGGCCCTACCTCCTGGGCCTGGGAGCCTCACCCTTCGCAGATGAATCTCCTTAGGCTGCCCCTCCTCAGAGAATTTGCCCATAGGCCTGGAACCTTCGCTCCGCCCTAAGCCTGTCTCTGTGCGGCTCTTCCACCCAGAAGCCTCCTAGATCCTGGGACCCTGTTCTGCACCTAATCGCCTGGCTGCGTGGCCCCTCCTCTGAGCAGCCACCTGTGGCCCCGAACAATCGCTCTGAGTCCCAGAGACCCGCCACAGGCCTCTTCCTCCAGACAGCTGCCCAGTATGCCGGTGCGGTCACTAGGAGTCCAAGAAACTCACTTCGTGCCTCCTCCTCCCACCAACCACCCGTAGCCCGGGGCAATCAATCACTCCGAGTCGAAGTGACCATGCCCGTTCCTCCTCCTTCTCCAGATAACCCCCCGGGTGTTCAGGAGCAGTCCCTCTGAGTGGCTCTGAATCCACGTGACCCGCTGCACGGGTCCTCTGGGCCACCGCCCGGAGCTCTGGTGTGTTCCTTCAAGACCAAGCGACCCACCACGCTTCTCCTCCAGGCAGCCCCCCTGTGTTCAGGAGCTGTCACTTTAAGACCAAATAACTCACCACTCGCCTTCTCCTCTGAGCAGCCGCCTGGAGCGCTAATGCAGTCACTGCGAGTCCAAAGGACCCGCCGCGCTCCTTCTCCTCCTTCTCCTACTCCTCCGGGCAGGCCCCGGGGTTCAGAAGTGGTCAGGGTCCAAACAGCTCGCCACGCAGCCCCTTCTCTGGCAACCGCCTGTAGTTCCCGTATAGTCGCCCGAATCCAAGCGGCTGCTCCTCTTCCTCCTCGTCCTCAGGGCAGGCCCCGGGGTTCAGAAGCGTCGTTCTGATTCCAAACAGCTCGCCGCGCGGCTTCTCCTCTGGCAACCGCCTGCAGCTCTGGCGCAGTCTCTCCGAATCCAAGTGGCCACGCTCCTCTCCTCCTCCTCAGGGCAGGCCCTGGTGTCCTGAGTCCACACAGTTCTCCCCGCCTCTCCTCCCCCGGGCAGCCGCCGGAGCCCCAGTGGCTGCTCCGAGTCCCAGCGCTGTGCCGAGTGGCCTCCTCTATGGCGCTCCAGCGGGGGGAGGGGCGTCTCGCCGGCAGTTCTACTTCACAAAGTTTCCTGCGTTCCGGGACCCCCGTCCCATCCGGGATGCCCCCCCAGGGGGTGAGAGTCACCCGGCTACTTTGAGTTGGTCCCAAGCGTCTCAATATCTCCTCTCTTGAATCCTGAGTTCTGGAGCAACACGTAATGCAGCCACCCTCTAGGCTGCCATCTTGAAAAAACGAAGTCACTGTCTTATAAACCAAAAATGAATCCTAGATTAATCCTAGTTTATCAATTAACTGCTAGTAATTATGTCTGGAGAGGGAGGATAAGAGAACATGTGAATTACAGTAGGGTTAAGGAGTTTGGGATTGGAACATGAGTATAAACTCCTGAAAGCCAAGCTTTGCTCACTGCTGTTTGTAGAATTATCTAGGCATACAAATTAATGAATGCTTGCTAAATTGTGATGACACATGTTCATATATTTTTTGTGATCTCAAAAACTCCCTTGTAGACAATTGTGGGCTTCTTATGAAGGAGACAGATATCCTCAGAGTTAGTGACCAAGAAAAAAAAATAGGTGAGAGGTGCCTATCTCTGACATTTCACTACTTGATATTGTGTCTCTCTATATTAGAAAAGACTTCCTTAAAATTTCCATTGAAACACTAATTCACCTCAATAGGTGAAATGATCATTGGAATGAGCACTTAACCTGTTTTTTCACTTCAAATTTCATTAATTAACAAATAATTCCTAAAACCATTATTTTGTATTTTATTATTGGTAGCTCATTAATATTTAAACATATGAATGGCATAATGATAACATGGAACATAATTAACTCCAATTCAATCACCAGTTTTCCCCTTCCCTCCTCTCTTCTCCTCTACTGATCTTTCTTGTATTCATTTATACTTATTTTAAAATTAGTGCATTATGGATATACACAAAGGTTAAATTCACTGTGGTATACACATTTAAAATTTTGGTCAATATTTTATTTTTAAAATAATATCACTATGGTTAACCTTCTTCATATCTAATACTGATTGAAATTATTACATCCATGTACAGGCACTGCCTTGTGATAAAATAATAAGAAAGTTTTGTGCATAACCAAAAATGCCCATTTCAGAATTATGATTTACACTAGTTTCAATAAAGTTTGATTACATATGGGACATTCATGTTTGTGCATTATGTGATATGAAATTTACTTGTGAATTAGTTATAAAGCAAAGGAGCATATGTATGTAGTAGCTTTAAAAGTCTCTAGGATTATCATGAAATCCAGGTTTGATTAAATAACATCAGAACAAAAATTATCTTATCAATAATCAAAACACAATTTCAGTGCTAATACATAGCCCCCACACATAAAAAAGCATTGTGACCTGAAAAACTCGTTAAGTAACAGAAAGTCCTAAGCACATACCAAATGGGTATGGTATTTATCTTTAAAATAACTTCAGATGTTTACTGAAAAACTTTGCCTTTATTGGGCTGTTGTTGCAAAACTTTTTCCGGGTTAAAATATGGTGATTATGTTTTCAGTTGAAAAAAAAAAAAATACAAATGATGACTGGATGAATTGCAAGGAATGTAAATGCTGATTTTCAAATCAATTCAAATATTTTGCATTATCTTTTAAGAAGTCTATATTTTCAGTAAAAATATAAAACTATAACATTTACGAAAGGATAGTTGACTGTCAAAAGTTGTATAGGCCTTATTTCTATTGTCAGAGAATAGAGTTAAATGTTCACTGTACTATCTGTGAAAGCACCATTGTTACCAATAACATTGCTTATCATGTGTCATGATCTATGCCAAAGGGCAAACACAGACTGTCTCTTTCACACCCCAGAAAGTCAATGGCACTGCTTTCTCCATTTCTTAGGCAGGAAGAGGTTCCAAACTGGGGTTCCACAGTAGAAAGGACTTGGAGAGGTGAAGTATCTCCCCCACATGAAAAATTGCAATGCTGGAAGATTGAATTGACTTAACTAAGAAGGAGACAGTTTGTTCATTACATCTAAATTTTTGATATATTCTTTTCACCTTCCAGCTTGGGCTTGATTCCAATGCCCTATCCTTTTTTTCTTTGTTCAAGAATAATTTTTTTTTAGCTTTAAAATCTGAAATTTTCCCATTTGTTAGTTTTCTGAGATTCTTATCCTGTCTCCTTTGACATTGAGCATCAGTCTAACTTCTCTTATGGTGTCCATTACTGGATTTAGCAGTTTTAGCTGTGCTTCCTCTAATTAGCAGGCCCAAGATCCTAAACTAGATAATCCTTAGTACATGATTTCTCATTTTGACTTCTTGGTATTCAAGTTCATGAAGAATTTGGAAAGTGTTCAATAGATAGCTAAAAATGATCTAAAATGTGGAGAAAAGAGCTTAAAAATTAAAACAATCTGAAATTTTCACTTGTATAAATAATGCATTCTAATTTAAAGAAGCACTATATTATGGAGAAAAATAAGCATCTACCAAGAAAGGTGAGAAAAAAGTAACGGAAACACTGTAGTATAAAAATCCAGTTTGAGGAATGGACACTGAAAATTTGCTAGTAAATTCTGGCATATAACTTCAGATGGTTCAGAAACCCCATGAAATTGATGCCTTATGATTTAAGAAAATTTTGGAAAGTGATACCCGTAAGACATGAGAGTGGATCATCAAAGAAGGGTGACTAATATTCCTTTGTAGAAGTGCTTTAAAAATATAATTTTTTTCATTGAAGCCAAATGCAAACAATCGTTTGTCTACATAATGACTAAATATTTTTATCAGATGTACAAAAAAGGTCAAATGCTGATTATCTCTACCTCCTACAGCTGTATGCATATGAAAGAGTATGTAATCAAATTACAGGAAGAATGCTGTTTCATTTGAGGTTCTATTATTTATTTGTACTTGAACTTACTATTCCCCTAATGCCATATGCAACTCAAAATGCTTTGGTTACCTCTTTGAATCCCTACTTTTTGCCTACAAAATGAGAAAATTTTGACTACATTATTTATTATATCCTTTATATAAGATCCAATGATATCCTTGAAAACAACTAACTGACCTTTACTCAGACAATAAAATTTAAGTTTAATTCTTGTTTATAACTATATGAAGTAAAACACATCAAAAGAAAATGAGATTAGATACGTAATAGTACAGACATGTAAGCACAGGTTGAGTTTATGCTTATACTAGTACCAACAATTTCAGAGTTCTGTGCCAAAATTATGATTCTTTGCCTCATAAGAGTAGAGGACTAACTTCAATCAGTGTATATTCTCTGTTAGCTTAAAAATCACTATTCACCACAAAATTGTATTATTTTTATAAAAATTCCTAACTTTTTGATGTTTATATCTAGGTCAATTCATAAATAATGAATTCTGTATTAGAAGAGAACTTTGTAAAAATAATTTTTGTTTTAAAAAAATGGTAAACTACCAGGTGCACACCTGTCATACAAGTGGATTGGGAGACTGAGGAAAGAGGATCAAAAGTTCAAAGCCAGGCTCAGGAACTTAGCAAGGCCTTAAACAACTTAGTGAGCACCCTGTATCAAAACTGAAAAATAAATAAATAAAAAGGGCTGGGTACGTGGCTCAGTAGTTAAATGTCCTTGAGTTCAATCCCTGCCCCTCCCCTCTAAAATGGTAAACTAAATGTCACACAAATGATAATCAATTGATTTCTATTTGCAAATGATTTTCTTGATGAGCACATTCCATTTGCAGAGATCACACACAAGCAAACAGATCAGATATCTAAAAATAGGTTTTACATTAATTATGCCATTTGTATGTTTCTGTCAAAACTAGATCAAGTCTGATCAGCATACCACTAATATGCAATGCTAATTGGGCTGCTTGTACTCTCACTTTGTTGTTTTCTATCTTAATTGGTCCTAGATAAAGGAAACAAAACTAAAACAAAACTATAAAATTGGCAAGGCTGTGTTCTCTGCAAGCTCCATAGATATACACCAACATTCACAGTCTTGACATTAAATAGCTTTTTGTGACAGTTCATAAATTATAACATATTATTATCAACTTAAGTTGAAGGGAAGAAAGTTTTTATAAACATATGTCATGGGTAAGCTGTATGTATATGGTCCTGTAAGAAACAAGATGCCTGTATGTTAAAAAGAAGGGCCACCACTACTTGGGACAGAAGGATCGGAACTGTCAAAGAATTCAGACATCCAAATGATTCACTGGAGATGATTTATTTTTCAATAGGGACCAGGTTTTCTCACTTCTCATCAATCAACTGAACACATCCCACTTTTTTTCTTACATCTTGTGGTTTTTCTCAACCACATCATGATGTAGGACAATCCTGAAGTTTCAGGGAATGATAAATTACTTCATGACCACTTCATTTCAGAACTATAGCAATTACTGCACTATTCAGATTTCTGTGACTTGTGAATGACTACTGTAGGAATTATGATTGTTTTAATATAGAAGATTCAGAATACAAAATTAATAATTACTTTTCAGACAAATGCATCAACTTAAGGATTATGCTTAACATTTATTAAGAATTATAATTTGTTCTTTGTTAAAATATGAATCTTATTTCAAAATGTTAATATTTTTGTCAAGTTAAAATGTATGATTTCACTCACATTTTAAGTATGAATAACTGGTTTCAAGAGTCCTTTCTTCATAGACAGGTTTAAAATATTAAAGATTACTGAATAGACAATTTCAGGTGGATTTCTCACACATCATTTTCTACAACAGAATTAACTGAGGCACACTAGTCAATAGTCAATGCACCCAAACATCACTTTCAATATGGACCTAAAAGATTATTTGGAGACCATGTCAAGCTTTACAACATCAAACAAGGCTGAGGTACCAGCGCGGATACCAGGTCAGGGTAAAGAGCTCATGAAATACATTTTGGAATAATTTGAAATAAGGCAGCTGAAAATGTGCCTTAAAATTTAAATAAATAGTTACCATAGGACCCAGATATTTCAAAAAAAATGTAGAACTATAATATAAGATCATAATTCCATGAAGACCTGTATGTGAATGTACTCACCAGGTTGCACCAATAGCCCCCAACTGGAAATAATCCAGATGCTTACTGAAAGTTAAATGATAAACAATGCTTTAAAAGATAAACATTGCAAATATGAAAATAAAAAATTCTTCAAAATCTGAATCCTTATGACAAGTGACATGATGTTGCATGTGAAAAATTCCACACTTGACCTCATGGACAGGTTGCAATCCAAACACAAGTGCACAAAAATATATAAAATTACCTTCAGATTTTGTAGGAAAGATATATGTAAAACACAAATTTAGGGGCTGGGGAGATAGCTCAGTTGGAAGAGTGCTTGTCTTGTAAGCATAAGGCCCTGGGTTTCATCCTCAGCACCCAAAAAAATAAATAAATAAATAAATAAATTTATTGACTTGAATGTCCTCCTTTTCCCTCTCTCCCCCCCAAAAAATTCAAAATTCTAATCTCTTCCCTTCTCAAATTCCAAGCATTTTAGATAAAGGATATTGAATCCTTCTATTCAGCACTGGAAGACACTACTGGAACACACAGAACATGGTTAAGTATGGAAATAAATACACCCAATGAAATGTCAGGTACAAAAGAAATATTAAGGGTAATTTAACTTACACAAGTTCTTGATAATCTGAATTTCATATATACGGACAGCAGGAGAGAAAGAGTGGTTGCCTTAGAATGTGGAAACTGTTTCATAAGGGTATACTTATATCAAGCATACACCTACATAGGATAAATGTGTGCAGATTATTTTAAGTACACCTCAATGAAGCCATTAGAATATTTCAGCTATTTAAACAATCTTTCACTAAACGGAAAACTACTACCTTACAAATGGAGTGACATTTTAACATTTTTCCCTTTTACAGCATGTCATATTAGACTTGGTAAAAATGAAAAAGAAAACAAGGAAAATAAATTGGATCTTTCAAATATTGTGTTTACTACAAAGCAATCCTTTAAAATCTATATAATGTACTAAACGTTAATTTACATTCCTAAATATATCCTTAAGACAGTAGATTCACAAGTATTTCACAATATTATCTTTCTCTCTCTTCCTCTCTCTCTCTCTCTCTCTCACACTCACACACACACACACACACACACACACACACACACACACACACTTCTTTCAATGCTGAAAGAGAAAAGGACCAGGACAAATAGCAGTCTCAGTACATTCAAGTCTAATTCAGGGCTCCAGCTCACACTGTACCTTCACACATATGGCAATATAATGAAAGTCCTTTGGAGCTCACATACACTTCCATCCCTGGTGCTAAAATCTACTGCTCTTCTGTTGACCTTTAACACCCACCACAGCAGTAGGAAGATGTATAAAAGACTGTAAAATCTGGACAAGTCAGAAAAGTGCCTAATCCTTGAGGCATCTTATTATACCAATACAATTCTTTCAAGAAGTAGGTGAACCATGTAATGGCAACTTATTTAGAAATTTTAAAGGACCACTCTAGCAGGAAGTGAAAGTGGCCTAATGTGTCAAGGTCCTAGATTGGAGAATGGAGATACAAGTGGGTAGAAAAACCAAATGAATTCCTGAGAGAGACTGACAGCACTGATCCCCAGCTGGCTATCCACATTTACTTGCTCAGGTAGCTATATCAAAGACACCTGATTCTGAGGGGAATGCTCCTGCTGTGCCATGACACAGATTTCAGCAAGAAACTCTACAATGTGAGTCCTACAGTCCTTCTCCCAGGTTTGACTGGAAACATCCATTGCTTAAACCACCTTCAACCTGGAGTGCAGGGAAAATCTTCACTTACTCAGCCTTGCTCACTCCGTTGACCCCATCCTCACTGAGTCATTTGCAGAAGGCTCCACTGCTGCACCAGCATATACAGGCCACTATATTGTGACTTCCTCTCTAGAAGTTTCCTTGATTTCTGCCTGATTTTCATTGCACTGCAGTGGGGTACCCTCATCTCCAGTCCACATCCAAGGCTTGCGGATGTGGCTGCCAGCACCAGGATACCAAGGCTGCATTTATTTTCAAGCCCCAGAACATCCCCTGGAATTTTCTGCAATCCTGAAGACTAGCTATCCTGTTGCAGTAACCTTCTGAAGTCACTAGGCAGGTTTGTAGCAGTAGTCTCCAGAGGTCTCTGGAAGCTCCTTCCTTAACACCCCATCATGACCTACCAGTCCCACCTAGCAGGCTCCAGGCAGACCTAAACTTTCATGTCCCTGTGCTCTGCACCTTTAGCATCCCATGCCATTATTCCCTGTAACCCTGAGCAGCACTTGCCACGACTGGAATTGGTAGGTATTATCACTCTGAATGAGGCAGCACAGCATTCATCAGAAATTGCCAGAAAGGACCACACCTCAACTAACATTGAGAGGCAGAACCTGCTGAGCCTGCATTCTGCTAACTTTTACCTTCCTGATTTCTGGCTGCCTCCTCCATACAGGGGCCACCAGTTCTGATGACTTTGGACCTCAACCAGCCAAGGCTAACCCTGTCACCCAGGTCTAGCACCTAGAGGGCCAGGTAAGAGTGACCCTCAAGACTGAGTGAGGTAACAGGCTGCAGATCAGAAAGAGGATGTAGAGCAGTGTGGCTACAGATAGGGTTCTGGTCAAATTAATTCTTAGTAAATATGAGGAACAAGAGATTCCAGGGATAAAATCCCTGGGAAAGGCAGTGGGCTGCTATGTGTCTGAGGGGTGAGTGAAGGTGGGAATTTCTGGGAAGAGAATGTGGAAGGAGCTCTGAATGTTAACTCCTCCAGGCATTTGGCAACATCATTTGTCCAACTGTCACCTAATGCATGTGTCTCCATGGGGGTCCTGGCAACTGCCCAGGCCACAGTGGTGCCAGCACCACCTTGATAAGAGTTAGACTATGCCTCTGGGTGGCTGGGGGTGAGAGTCATGCACTCAATATGCTCACTTTCTTGGTGCTGCTTCCTCCCACTATCCCAGCCTAGACATCCCTGTCAGGGTGTAGGAGCATCCCTGGTGCTTGTTCCTTTAGAGCCCATTGATGTGAGGGGCATAGGCTCCACAAAATGTGTCAGGCCTTGGTGGGGCTACACTGTCTGTACACTTGGTGGGCTCAGAGGGCCCAGGTTATGGTGTATAACCGGCAACAATATTGACTGCTCTACTATGAATCTCAGTCTGCATGCAACAATGGTGCCTGTAGGACTATTATAGTGGGTGGTAACTGTAGGCAGGGAGATAGAGAAGGTGGTCACTGAGGGTACGACTTTGGGGTTTATCCCTGGCACCTCAAACCCTGCTTCTCATTTGCCATGAGGTAAGTAGCTTTCCTCTGCCATGCCCTTCCATCATGGTGTTCCACCTTATCTAGGGTGGAGAGCAACAAAGTCACTGACCATGAACTGAGAGGTAAGAAAATATAAGCTCAAAAGAAACTTTTGCTCCCCTAGGCTGTTCTTGTTAGGAATTTTGGTCAAGAGATAAAAAGCTGACCAATACACCATCTTCATGGACAAGGATTTTTACAAAAATTGAAATATTGCCAACTACATACTACCCCACCTAATTAAATACCATCTCAAGTTTAAAACCTTCATGAAAATGCCAGATGGTAAAAGTTACTGTTCAAAAGACATACCAACAAGACAATGCAGAACAGAATATGATATACTAAACAAAACAATATCTTTGACACCCAGGAACACTTAATTGCAACCCTCTGACACATGTCAAAATTTTGAGTGTTTAAATTGTTTTAATGTGCCATATTTAATTTCTTAGGACTATATTATTTTATGCTGGAAATAACAAATCTATACGTCATATGATCACTTGAATTTCTGAAAGTTTCAGACCATTTCTCCCCAATTAAAATGGATAGCAGAAATTCATCTAATAAAAAAATCTGATTCCATACCAAGAGATTTTCAGTATAGGGAGTTAAAGAGTCTACCAAATGAACATGATGATTCTCAACTATCTTTCTTGTGCTTCCTCCACTCTGGCCATTCAGAACCTAAACAGTCCATTAGCAGACACTGCGAAGGTGGTGACAAAGAACTGAATAAAATTAAGGACAAAATGACAAAGATTTATTCTACTCTCAAAGAAACTAGAGTCAGATAAAAATTGGAGATAATAACTGGAAAATAATTTTGGCTTCCCCTGAACTTTTCCCCATAGCCTAGTTACTTGAGGACCAAGGTTATTCATTTCCTCTAGGGAAGAGAGATATATCTTAGAATGGTATTTCATTCTTCACTGCCAAATAGAAAACTGGATTTTTAAAAATATCTATAGTGAGACAATAGTTTTGAAAGGCATGTGGCTCACATGCAAGAGCTGTGTACTTAACTGTGGGAAGCCATCCTTATCTAGTAGAATCAGATGAGACTCATGATGCAGAGGCCTGATTTCTTGTAACTGGCAGACACAGAGGTCTGTCCCAGATTGTTGGGAGGGTGGTATGTGGCACTATGGGAGTTGTTCCCTGCCTGGTTATATGATAGTTTCCCTAAGGAAATGGCTCCCCTAGCTCCACCACATCCTGTTCATCACAGAAGAAGCTCCCCCCAGCCTTGGCTCCCTTTACCTGTGTGATTGTAAATAAAGGAGAGTTGGGCTATTCCATGTTGTTAGAGACCAGAACTGGTATGGCCAGACCTGTCACAACCCCTCTCATTTAAAAAGAGCCTTGGTTCTTTTGTGCTTTTTGATTAGATAAGTTTATGGGTAATGGATTGATTTATAGCCAATATCATCCTCCTGCAGTTTATCTTCTTCTCATTCACATGAGATGTAGTTGAGAGACCCCTACACTTAACAGTGAAAAAAATTAATGCTCTCACAAAGTTTCCTAACAGTGGCTAGGAAGCATGCTGAGTATAAGGAAAAAAGAATCTTGGAGACAGGGAAGGTACAAAAGTCTTTCCTAGAACAAATGAGAACTTGCAAGGGACCACAAAGACAGAATCAGCATTTAGATACCACTTTATAGGATATATTTATTTTCTCCTCCCCTAGATAGAAATGGGCTGGGCAAGAGGTGTTTGGGAAGTGACAGAAGAACAAAGTAAGACTGAAAAACTCCGGGCAGAGTATTTGTACCCAATTTCCTGTTTGGACCTCAACACAAAGACTGTATGTCCCATTAACAATATAGTCAAGTTCTGGAGAATAGGAATGTTGCATGGTACATTTAGATAGCAAATATCTGGATTTCTAATTAGTAAAAGGGTAACATTCAATTTGCTAAAAGTTTCAGTGGACATATTTTTAGGAATATGTGCTATGTCACAGATTTTTGAAATGACACAGAAATTTACAATAGATATAATTCCCCTGCAACTCTACTAGGAGAAAGAAGTGTGTACTATATTATACACAAATACTATATTTTAAATTGAGATAAAAAGAGGGTGAGATGCACTCCAAAGGAAAATCATTTCTTCCAAATGTGTACATGTAAATGCCTAAAGGGTATAACAAACAACCTGAAATGCATTGGACTATAATACTTTAGATCAAATATCAAGTTTAAAATCTTAGCTCTATAGTTAGTCTCCTTTGATTAGTTAGTGGAGTACTCATAATGATCTAAGCCTGAGGAAGATATGCAACTTTTCACTTCATCAATCACTTCCATCCTCACACTTGAGTAAACATTCTTCAGGATAGCTGTAAGGATTTCCTTCGTTGTCAACAGGTGTTCCTTTTGATCACAGACACCATTTGGAATAATTAACAATGAAATATATTGCTTTCTGAATAAAGTTTATGGAATTAATGGAACCCTGTGTATGTAATATACTTGAGAAAAATTTCACTTTGGAAAGTTAATGACATATCAAAGCCACGACTGTTTAAAATTACACAGCCTCAGCAAGCTAGCAAGTCCCTGTCTCAGAAAATCAAAAGGATTAGGATATGGCTCAGTAGTTAAGCACCCCTTGTACTAAATATAGAAATAAAACAAAGGACTCATATATCTTCTTACAATTTCTGAGATTCAAAGTCACCCTTTTAACTTTCCAGTCAAACAATACTATATAAATAAGGATTAAAATATTATTAGAAAATAATTCTACCAATACACAAGGGCTTTATAAAAAGTAAAAGTTGCACACAAACAACAATATTCCCAAAGAAAACCAACAGTTACTGGAAACCTTCTCAAAGGCTACACAGAAAAATGGGGTTGGGAGGAGAAAAAAATATGTTCACATATATAGAAATAAATGTTTTTTTCTTCATAATCAAATGATAGCTCCATATGTTATTTTGTATTTTGCAATATTTCACAAAGCATATAATATAGATCAACAACATCCTTTTCAACCGCTTCATTGTCTATTACAGCATAAATTAGCTATAACACTATAATGTGGCTATTTTGCTTACTGATGAGTATTTATTGTTTCTAAATCTTTGCTATCTAACTATTACAGCAAACATTCTTATATGAATATTTCCCCAAACACACAAACTTTCATTGTGTCTACTCCTAGTCATACCTAAGTAATATTCTCATTCCCTTAGGGGAAAAGAAATATGATCCATTTATTACCATTTCCACAATTCCTCTTATACTGAGACTGAATACAATGGACTTTTTTTCATTTGTCAAAAGTTTTACTTTGGCTGGGCACATGTCTGTAATCTCACTGGCTCAGGAGACTAAGGCAGGAGGATCACAGATTTGAAGCCAGCCTCAGCAACTTAAAAATACCATGTCTCAAAATAATAAATAATTAGGACTGGCAATATGGTTCCATTGTTAACCACCTTTGGGTTTAATCCCTGGTACAAAAAAAAAAAAAGAAGTTTTACTCTGATAGCTTATCTCTTAATCATAGTGAAAATTAACAGTTTTAAAAAATCCTGGTATTTTCAATGAGAATAAATTATTATTTTATACATCTGTAAATGAGAGTCAGAAAATGGACATCCAAAGCATCATAGCTACCAAGTGGAATATTCAAGAGTAGAAATCAGTTTCCTAGTTCCAGTCCACTCTCACTGGAACTCACTCTACCCATTTCCTGGAGGAAAACATCAATGCCAAAAAGTCTTGCTAGAAAAACAGCAACTGGAACTACAGAATTTCTTACAGCTGAGCTCCCCCAAGGACTCCCTTCCTGTCATGAAGAAAACCTTAGACTGTTTTATTTATTTACTTACTCACTTAGTCACAAGACAGTTAGGGTCTCCAAAGATGGCGATAGAAAAGTAAATCATGTAGCTCATTCTTAAAACACTTCAATTGAAATTGGAATAATGAGATAGAAAATTACATAATACCATCATTTAAATAGAAGAAAAATTAATATAGAGGCCAGGCATCTTTTGGTGTTCATGCTTTACAAAGCCCAGTTTAAAATGTTTGTAAAAAAGTTAATAAATTTTTGAAACTATTTTGCCTCAAATCATTGGGACCAACCAAGGAAAAAGACCATTCCAGCCCTTTGGAGGTTCAAAGCCGCAAAAAATAACATCTCACTAGATGAATCAGAAAAGTCATCAAGGAGTTAAGTGGTATAATATGTGGCCTTTGAAAGATAAATAGGGTACAAGATAGAATGTATTCCTGTGGTCTGCTGTTATCAGCACAATGGAAGGATGGTTAACTGACACAGGCAGTGAGGTGGATTGAAAAAATTAATTAGAATTTATAGAAATTAGAGACTCATTTTTTAGTGAAAAGCAGAGGCATACTGGATAACCCATTTTGGTAGAAACTGAATATGACCAAAAAATGGAGCCAGAACAGTCATTTATATGGGTAGGTTCATCAAAGAGATTCAGTGAAAAAACTTCTTTAGGAAAAAAGGATGAAGATGGGAAAAACAAGTTGCTTGGGGCTTAGAGGTACATCTGTGTCTACTACTTCTTGGCAGGATGGCATTTAGAAATCAAAGCTTCTTGAACAAGTCAGTTCAATGACAAACACAGAACTTCCCCTACCAAAAGAAATCATCTTGCAAATGGGCTTCCCTGGGCACCCCTAAACACAGCATTCCCAAAATAGACATTGCACTGTGCAGGGTCTCACATAAATTCAAAGCACTGATTTATCAACCACCTAGGACATATTCCTTTTCTCTCTCCCTTATGAAGTCACTTTCTAATTATAAAGAAACATTTGCATTTGTATGTATACACACATACAAAGAAGAAATGTACAAATCTAAAGAGTCTTATAGATGTAGATAAAAACATTGAGTAAAAAATACATAAATTATTGGGCACACACACCTGTAATCCCAGTGGCTCATGAGGCTGAAGCAGGAGGATCTCAAGTTCAAAGCTAGACTCAGCAATTTATCAAGGCCTTAAGCTATTCAGGGAGACCCTGTCTCTATATAAAATACAAAATGGGTGGGGAATGTGACCCAGTGGATAAGTGCCCATGGGTTCAATCCCTGGTGCCCTCCCAAAAAATACATAAATTAAAAAGGCAAGAGCTAAAGGGACGTCCAGTCCGATTCAGAACAAGGCAACTGAAGAAGAGAAAGTTTGGTTAAAGAAAAAAAAAAATATCACCACACATGAACTCCTTCAGCATCTGTATGATGAAAGACAAACAGGGAAGCAGAATGTAATGATCCAATTTACACAGAGAAACTGAATGTTGGACTTGACTCCTACTGCCACCAATACCTTATGTGCAGTGGGATTTTGAAAGATTTATTTAAATGTATGTATTTGTTAACACACAGTTAGAACTAAAAAAAAAAAAAACTTGGGTATTTAAATACAGTTTGCTGTATGTTAGAGAGAAAACAGCTATAGATCTTCATATCTACCTCTGAAGAGGAAAGAGGAAAAGTCTCTGGAAAGAGCTTTCACTTTGGCAATCAGTATTTCCACTCCTAACTGGTCATGAACTAGACTTTAATATCATACTCCATTGTGCAGGTCAGCCATACTTACCATCATCACCTAGGTTCCTGTGCCATAAGCCAGTAGAAATTTCAACTGTGTGAAATTTCATGCAATTTCTATCACTGGATGGGACCTCTACCTTCTCTGTTTTCAAAACCCACATATCCATCATTTAAACCAACTTGAATGTTCCTTTAAACTCTTGCAAACAAGCCAGACCTCCAAACTCATCTCTTATAATTGTCTTCCTCATTAAATATATTCTACCTCTTCTGAAATGCTGATGGAGCTTAGATTTCTTCAAACTTGAGCATCCGTGTACAAGTTATTTCCTCTACTCAGGTGGAGCTCTTATCCTTCATTTTCTTTATTGACTAATTCCTACTTTTTCTTTGATCATACTTCAAATTACAAAATAATTCCAACAACATAAGTACATACATACCTGTTAATGGTTCCTTTTTCTGTATTTTCAAGAATACCACACTGCCAGACACAACTTAAAAATAATGTGTACTACAAATATGAGAGAATTTGAGAATCTGTCACTAGAGGAACAAAATTAAAATTGTAAAATAAAACCAATGTTGAAGTGCTGGGCTGCACCCAGGGGTCAAAAGCACTGTGTCTATTATTCAGCCAAAGCACAGAATTTGTCTTTAGATACCATTATAATGTTAAGTCAAGAACTGTCAACCAGCACTACTTGTTTGTAAACCCTCATCAAAGAACATTGCCTCAGTATGAATATGTACAGGTAAGAATGCAGACAGTATACCTGCAATCACTTAACTTTCATCGACAACATGCAAGCATGCTTATTAATATTTTTCCCTTCCACTTTATGCATGACATAGTTCATACCAGAATAATTACTTGCTGATAATTGTTCAAGCAAACTGCTGTACAGGCAGAGTGAAGAGGTAAACTCTCTCATAGATTATGTGCACTACAATTATTATAAAAAATCTATGCTCATGTTCAAGAGTTTTCAAAAGAAGGGAGAGAAATATCATCAGCACAAAGAGTAATCCCCTCAATTTTAACTCTGCCTGTCCTGTCATCTGATTCTCTTAACACTTTACTATTCTGAAATAAATCAGTGATAACCATAGACCCTGGCAAATGAACTAATTCACAAACAGTAGTGATACATTAGATGTAATATAGTCAGAAACAAATTAATCTTCTGATGTAATTGAAAGATTATCATGAATAGGAAAAGAACTCAAAATATCCCTATTTGCTGCTGACACGATTTTATACTTAGAGGAACCAGGAAATTCCACCACAAAGCTTTTAGAACTCATTAGTAAATTCAGTAAAGTAGCAGGTTATAAGATCAATGCTCATAAATCTAATGCATTTTTATACATAAGTGAAGAATTTTCAGAAAGAAGTTAGGAAAACAACCCCATTCACAACAGCCTCAAAAAAAATAAAATATTTGGGAATCAGTCTAACAAAGGAGGTGTAACATCTCTACAAGGAGAACTACAGAACACTAAAAAAGAAATGAAAGAAAACCTTAGAAGATGAAAAGATCTCCCATGTTCTTGGATAGGCAGAATTAATATTGTCAGAAAGGCCATACTACCCAAAGTGCTATACAGATTCAACGCAATTAAAATTAAAATCCCAATGACATACCTTATAGAAATAGAGAAAGCAATCATGAAATTCATCTGGAAGAATAAGAAACCCAGAATATCTAAAGCAATTCTTAGCAGGAAAAGTGAAGCAGGGGTATCACAATAACAGAACTTCAACTATACTACACAGCAATAGTAACAAAAATGGCATGGTATTGGTACCAAAATAGACAGCTAGATCAATGGTACAGAATAGATGACATGGACACAAATCCAAGTAAATACAATTTTCTCATACTAGACAAAGGAGCCAAAAACATGCAATGGAGAAAAGATAGCCTCTTCAACAAATGTTGCTGGGAAAACTGGAAATCCATATGCAGCAGAATGAAACTAAACCCCTATCTCTCACCCTGCAGAAAACTCAACTCAAAATGGATCAAGAACCTTGGAATCAGATCAGAGACCCTTCATCTTATTGAAGAAAAAGTAGGTCCAAATCTTTAACATGTCCACTTAGCATCAGACTTCATTTACAGGACTCTCATAGCACACGAAATAAAAGTAAGAATCAATAAGTGGGATATATTCAAACTAAATAGCTTTCTCTCAGCAAAGGAATGTGAAAAGAGAGCCTACAGAGTGGAAGAAAATCTTTGCCATTCATACTTCAGATAGAGCACTAATTTCCAGAATCTATAAGAAACTAAAAAAACTCTACACCAAGAATACAAATAACCCAATCAACAAATGGGTTAAGGATGTAAACAGATGCTTCACAGAAGATCTACAAGCTATCAATGAACATATGAAAAAAATGTGCACCATCGTTAGTAATAAGAGAAAAGCAAATCAAAACTGCACTAAGATTCCATCTCACCCCAATTAGAATGGTGATTATCAAGAATACAAGCAAAAAGGGCTTGGGAGATAGCTCAGTTGGTAGAGTGCTTGCCTTGCAAGCAAAAGGCCCTGGGTTCAATCCCCAGCACCACAAAAAAAAGAAAAAAAAAATAGAAAGAATACAAGCAACAATAGTTGTTGGAGAGGATGTGGGGAAAAAGGTACACTCATACATTGCTGGTGGGGCTGCAAATTAGTGCAGCCACTATGGAAAGCCATGTAGAGATTCCTTAGAAAACATGAAATGGACCCACCATTTGACCCAGCTATCCCACTCCTCGGCCTATACCCAAAGGACTTAAAATCAGCATACTACAGAGATACAGCCACATCAATGTTCATAGCTGCTCAATTCACAATAGCCAGACTGTGGAACCCACATAGATGTCCTTCAATTGATGAATGGATAAAGAAACTGTGGTATATATATTCAATGGAATATTACTCAGCTATAAAGAATAATAAAATTATAGCATTAGCTGGAAAATGGATGAAATTGGAGAATATCATGCTAAGTGAGATAAGCCAATCTCCAAAAACTAAAGGATGAATGATCTTGCTGGTAAGTGGATGAGGACACATAATGGGGAGTGGGAGGGGGGCAAGAATGGAGGAAGGAGGGTCTGTATAGTTGGAGAAGAGGGGTGGGAGGGGTGCGGGGAAGAAAAAAATAACATAATGAATCAAACACCATTATCCTATGTAAATGTATGATTGTACAATTGGTATGCTTTTACTCCATGTACAAACAGAGAAACAAGATGTATCCCAATTATTTATAATAAAAATAAACTTTAAAAAATAAAGATTATTAATAAAGGCTGGAGAATTTCATAACTTTCTAATAAAAACTTTAGTATTAAATCTCATAAATTATTTTAAACACAGAATACTATGTTAAAATGCCAATTCATAAAAATTAATACATAGAAAAAATTAAAATGACAGCAATAGAAATCTTAGATATAGAAGGATAATTAGAATATCCAGTTTAAATCCTTTCAAAGCAACTATGAAAGCTGCTTTACTCATCTGCCATATTTCAATATAAATAAAAGAATATTAGCGTAATGGTTGTCATCCAGGGAGTACTATGAATCAGATATACTACAATGTCTCTCAATAATCCTATAAATCCTATAAACAGCTATTAATTATCTTTCTCAGATGAGAAAATCAAAGCTAATCTGAAAGAGAGAAGATAGATTGCAAGTCAAAAAAGTCAGAGATAAGATTCAAACCAAGTAGTCTTATTCTAGAATTGATGTTTTTCCCCTGGCCTCATTGACAATTTCTCATTATTTACATTTTCATTATTTCTTTCCAAAACTTGTAGTAGAGTGCTTTGAAGAATTAAGACCTAATCCTTAAAGGTCTTTAAAACAAGATATGAAATTTACAATACCACGTTTTCCCACTATTGTTCAACAAACCTACTCTCTTTTTTTTTTTTTTTTTCTCTTTTCAGTACTGGGGATCGAACTCAGGGCCTTGTGCTTGCAAGGCAAGCATGCTACCAGCTGAGCTACCTCCCCAGCTCAACAAACCTACTCTTAATGCTCATAAAATATCTAGTCTCTGGACTTCTACCAAATTGCCCTTTGACAGACTCCTACCTTTACTCTTTCCACTGCTCAACTTAGATATTTTTAATCTAAATTCTTATTATAGGTTTTACTATACACTTTCTCTGTCCTGTTTATTTGACACTGATTTTTGAAAAGAAGCAGAATTTTAACAAATTTAAAGATGTGTTTGTCTTTTAAAATAATTCATGAATCAGGTAGCATCTTTTCAAAAGAATTCAGAAAAGGTGATCCAATGAGCTAAGCAGAGGCTGTTAACTTTATAAGTAGAAAAGAGGTGAAGAAAGCAAAAATAAGGATCAAAAGTGGACTATTTTAGTTATGTATTTTTATAAGTAAATTAATTTCTTATTATGCCAGGTTAGGTTAACTGAGTCCCTTCTGATTGGCTTCTTGAATCTCCTGGTTTTTGTTTTTCTGTTATTTAAACTGGACCATTTCAAAGTCCAGTTTCATTATGTAGTACCAAAAATAAGTTGCTCCATTCTCCTCTTGCTTGTTGGGGCCCAGAGCAGAAGCTCATTTAAAAATAATGGCCTCCTATATTTTTTTTAACACTGCTTAGTCAAAAATTATAAAAGCTAGATAATAAAAACTAAATACAACAATCCTTTTCTATAGTTCTATCTTTTTTTGGCACTGGGGAAAGAACTTGTGGGTACTCGACCACTGTGCCACATCCACAGCCCTATTTTGTATTTTATTTAGAGATAGGGTCTCACTGAGTTACTTATTAGCACCTCACTTTTGCTGAGGCTGGCTTTTAACTCTAAATCTTCCAGTCTCAGCCTCACAAGCCACAGGGATTACAGGCATGTGCCACCATGCCTGGCTTGTAGTTCTACTTTTCATCAGTGATTGTCATTGAAGGAAACTGCATAAGACACAACAGAATCCAATATGACTTAATATACTCTGAAATAAAAGCTCAGCAACATAATCAAGGGATTGGAAAACAAAAGCACAGTGGGTCAAGTGGCATGTGCCACCCAATTTTGTATATAGGCTATTACAGGAACATAGTCACAGCCATTGGTTTACATAGAATCTGTGGTTGCTTTCACACAACACCATGAGTGAATAGATGAAACAGACCATATGGCTCACAAAGATAAAATATTTACTATTTGGCTTTGCATATATTAAAAAAATTCTGACAACCAATGATATAACCTATAGTACACCTCCATAAAAGTATCTCATGTCAATAGGAGAAAAATAAAGTCCATTTATTTTCATCCAAATCTATAGACATCAACCTAATTCCCTGTAGAAACCTGTTATTCTAAACTGTTTTCTTTCCAAAATCTATCAGCTAATGCTTACCTACACCTACATGATTATACAAATATCTCCTGTAGTTACTGTACTCCCATGGAACTAACCTAGACTCAGGTCTTCATAACCAATCCTCTAGGTGATTGAATCAGTCTTTTTATTAGTATTCACTTCCTTCAACAAGGTGGTACCCAATAATAGAGTATCATACTAAAACATAGGTCATATTTTGTATACTTATTAAAAATGTTCCAAATTTGTAACAGAATGTAACTTGAAACACTAAATGCATTCAATTTATACAAAAGTGACAGAAGAAAATGTAAATATTTATATCTTGCAAATAAATAACTTCTTAATATGAACAGAGCTCTTAGGATTGTCTTCCAGAGACACTGCCCCATTTTTCTCTCCATCCCCCTGCAAAATGAAGAAAACTCTCATTTTTGTTTATTGTCATAGAACAAGCCACCCCAACACTTCATCATCTAAAATAGCAGTGGTTTTATTTGCTTGTGATTCTATTTTGGACAGGTAGTGTTGGGGGCTATGTTGTGTGGACAGCACCAGGATGGTGCCTGGCAGCTAGCCAGAGGTTTCTTTGATCACATCAGCGGTGAGGAGGTTGATTAACATAAGCATACCCAGGTGATTTGTCATTGGCCATATTCAATTAAGTCCATGCAAACAACGCGTGCACAGGTGTTCCTGAGTGCTCCTGCTCGGGCCTGCTCGTTTTAACCTTTGCGGTGATAGGGCAGCTGGCTCCTTGCCTGATCTCAACTGGTGCAGCCCCGCCCTCTGCCTCATGGAGGGAATATAAGCGGGCAGTAGGCAGAAGGCAGGAGCAGCAGCTAGCAGAAAGAAGAAGAAGCAGTAAGTAGAAGCAGCAACTAGCAGAGAAAGGCAGCAGCTAGCAGAGAAGAGAAGCAGCTAGCCCTCAGATAGATAGCACCTAGTTCACAGGATGCAGGACGCACCTTCAAGAAGCAGCAGAACTTTAAGAAGAAATAGATCTCTGATAAGCGTAGAAGCCCCTCTTTCTCTAAAAACTTCCTCTAAGCAAAGTCTCTCTTCCTGATAAGCAAAGTTTCTCTTCCTCTAAGCAAAGCCTATCTTCCTCTAAAAGTCTCTCTTCCTCTATAAATTAGTGAATATAGGAAAGTAGTTTATTTTCAGTCCACCTCCGATAAATACCCACACAATCGTTGTCACGGGCGGCAACAGGTAGGACCAAGCTCTGCAGGGTGGTGCTCACCTGGGGAAATTGGGGGATCAGCAAATGAAAACACTGGATGCCACGTACATTTTTATTTCAAATAAATAAGAAATAGTTTTTTTTAAATTTATTTTTATTGTAAACAAATGGGATACATGTTTCTCTGTACATGAATTAGAGGCATACCATTTGTGTAATCATGCATTTACATAGGGTAATAGTGTTTGATGTGTTCTGTTACTTTTTCCTTCCCCCACCCCTCCCACCAATCTTTCCCCTCTATACAGTCCCTCCTTTCTACATTCTTGCCCCCATCCCACCCCCCATTATGTGTCATCATCAATTTATCAGTGAGATCATTCATCCTTTGGTTTTTTGAGATTGACTTATCTCACTTAGCATATTTTCCAATTTCATCCATTTGCCTGCAAATACCATAATTTTATTATTCTTTATGGCTGAGTAATATTCCATTGTATATATATACTACAATAAGAAGTAGGTTTTAGTATAAATATATCCCATGCAATAATTTATACTAAAAATTATTTGTTGTTCATCTGAAATTCAGTTTCACCTGGACAACCTGCATTTCTCTGGCAACCCAGCCTCACCCTGATGGGCTGAGCAGGTGTGGTTCCCTGGGGACCCAGGTGTGCCAGGCAGTCTGTTCACTTTGTTGGCAGTTGGAGCTGTCACCAGACAGTTCCCTCCATGTCGTATCTCATCCTCAAGAAGGCCTGGGGTCCTGATGAGCATCTGAGAGGGAAAGAGTGGACATGGCACTGGCCCTTGAAGTCAGGACCAGAGGTCACAAGACATCTGTGGGTGAACAATTACCATTGCTGAAGATATAGCTGGTCTCTGCCCTTGCCCACTAGGAGGTGATCCCTCCATCTCTGCAGTGTTCTGCCTCATGGAGAATTTGGGCCCTGGACAGCCCAATGGTGTTATTTATGATGGGGGCTGTGGACACACCACATCAGTTCTGATGGCTACAGGAACTGGACACCCAAGGTCAGCCCCCTGCACCTTGTGATGGAGCCCAGCAGAAACTCTAGACTTCCCTGGGTGGCAGTGGTCTTGAGCATTCTCATGCTTGTAACTGCGAGGAAGTAATGGCACCCAGGATTTCATGGGAGGAATGACCAGAAGCTCCACATTTGGGTCCCACTCAACCCTCACCCTCTGTGTCCTGTCCCCTGGCTGGTTCTACTTTGTGTACTTGATGTAACCCTGTGGCAAGCACAGGAGGTCCTTGGTAACTTTTGGGGATTGGTTCCAGGACAACACCCCCCCCCCCAGGATACAAGAATACCAAAACCCGTGGATGCTCAGGTCCTTTATATAAAAGGGCTTAGGGTTTGCATATAACTTGCGCACATTTTCCCATTTGTTAAAAGTCTTCTCTACGTTACTTAAAATACCTGATTTGATATAAATGCAATGTGCCTAGTCTCTGTACTGTGTTGTTTAGGGAATAACAACGAGGGGAAGTGGGAAATACCAGCACATAGTCAGACCAGACACAATATTTTCTGAATACTTTTGACCCAAGTTTAGTTGAACCTGCAGATCTGGAATGCCTGAGAATGAAGGCTTACTGTGTCCTGCTGTCCTGAGTTTTGTGAGCTGTTCTGGACAATGATTAAGCCCTAGTTGGTCACAGGAGCCCCTTTATTTTGGCCAGCTGGTCCCAACTGAGAGACACTCAGGGGACTCCTGAACTTAGAGCTGGTGTGACAAGTGAGGACAGTCTACTGGGGACTTTGTCATCACACTATGCAGCTGGCTAAGTTCCTACCATGTCACTTCTGCCAGACTCTATTGGTCAAAGCATGTCTGAAAGCCAGACCAGGTCTAGAGGCTGACCACATCTCTTCATGGGAGGCTCTGTGGAGTCACATGCAAAGGGACACCCATCCAGGGAGAAGGACGGGGGCCACTTTTACAATTGGTGTGGGGGAGTCATCCGCCAAGACTGCTGTGTCCAGAGACCCATGTCTTCATGAGGAGCCCCTCATAAACTGAGCAAAACTTCTTCCCTCTGTTTCTCTAACACCTGGGTCGAACCAGGGACCTGGCACGTGGGTGGAGCCTGGCCATTGTGTGATGGTTGGGTGAACTTCAGTTAATGAATGTCTGAGAGTCAAGTTTCTTGCTTGGGTGCATGTCAGTGTCACTGGTGATCCTGGAGACTGCCTGGTGTTCACTGCACATAAAAGCTTGAATTCCTAATCTAGGGTCTGAGGTGAGGCCTAGGCCTCAGCATTTTTAGAAGTCTCCTGATGATCTCAGTTTTAAGTCAGGGTCAAGAACTGCTGACAGACAAATGTGGAGGATGTGGAGGAGCTGCAAATCTCAGACCAGTTTAGGCTGGATTCTAGGGGGCAAGTGTGGGAACTAAAGGAAGCTGTCAATCAAGACCTGAGACACAGGTGTGAAAAGCACACAGGAGGAAATGGTGGGGTTGGAAGCAAGGCAAGGGCAGCACTTCTCCCTGCCAGACAGTGTGCCATGCTGCTCCAGCCACGCCGGGGCATGGTGGGGCCTTTGTGGAGAGCAAAGCTTAGAGAAACTTCACTTTTCACCAGGCCTGCTCAGTGTCTTGGCTCTGCCCAAACCCCCAGCTCAGGGTCCCTAGGCCATATTTGGTCTAAGCTGACATTGTGGAGCCAGCTCAATCCCTCATGGTAAGACAGTTAAATTCCCAGGACTCTGGCAAACCAAATGCTTCCTGGGGCCATTATTTCATGGAAGCCTGAGGTTGCATAGAGCATAATAAAGATCATGTATCCTTCTGTCCCACCTCTGCAGTCTGAGCTCCCGACCATGGGTATCTCTGAATTCCAGCCCATGCAGACTCTAGATGGTTTGAAACAGCTCAGTGATTGATGATGTTGCCTTGGCTACTTGAAATCAACCCTGTTGGGAATATCTACACCATGGGAATTGGTAAAAAGTTCTTCCCCTCCCCAGAGAGCCAGCTGTTAAAATTTGCCAGCACAGCCCTATGAGTAATAGTTAAAAAATAAAATAATGATGATGATGATGATGACGATGATGAAGATGATATCAAAGCCAGCATTGGTCTCCTTATAAACACAGAGCCCACAACCAATCCTTCTTTGTAGGAAACTCATAAATGACTAGGTACCAATGCCCATGGAATGTTCAGCCTTAGCCTCCCACACTCCATCTTAATGCCTGTCTTCAGCCCTTAGGTTGACCAGGGTGCCAGCCTGCAGGCCTAAACTGCCCAGGGTTCTTGGGTCCCACCAGGTCCCACATCATGTATTCTTGAGCCAGACATCTCAGGATCCACACTCCCGCATTGTGACCCTACCCAGCAGTGGAAGGGCTTGCCCAGCAGGTGCAGGGCTCTGGGTCCTACCCACAGCACTGCAAATGAAAAAATAAGTTCCCACACCAGCACTGACCAGAGCCCCAGCCCCTGCTTGCCTGGCAAGGGAGGTCAGAAATGTCTGTCCCTCTTCATGCAAATGGAACTAGGCTCAAAGAAGCTTTAAGCTCTTGTACCCTGAAGGTTGGAGGCAAGCTATCAGAGCTCAGCTGGACCCCATTGAAAACCTCAGCACAAAGAACCCAGGACTTAAAACTCTAGGAAAATTACAGCATCTAGGTGTGGTTTCTCAATGCTCAGTGGACACTCTGAGCACACAGCACCCTGGGTTACTGGCCACAGTCTCTCCTGTATACAAATGGCAATACAGCCCTGAGCACCAACAATCCCACCTGACGACCCCTGGGAGAGCTTCCCCATCAGTCAGCCCCCATGCTCAGCAAAGTTACCTCCCAGGTTTTGCAAAGTCAGAAGCAAAGTGCCAGCTCTTATCAGGAAGTTCCAAGAAGAATCTACCTCAATGCTCTCAGGTTATCACCACATTCGGCTCCTCAGAGTCAGAGAATGGAGGTACCACCTGCTGTGCTGACCATGAACCTGCCCACAGTCCTTCTAGAACCTTCCCGGTGGCCCCCACCCACAGGGGCAGGGGAAGTCACTGTCACACTACAAACCTTTCTGCCGTCTGATTCTGACTTCACTGAAGAAAAAGTTCTCAACTTTGTGTGTGATAAGATTAATCTCCTTTCCCAATAATCAAAATTAATATCCCTATTTTAAGGTATCTAACCTGAATTGTAGCTCCAAAGTCCCTTTTGCCATATGCATAATTCAAGAGTCTCAGTTTTGATGATTTTCCAAAAAAGACTGACTGAACTCAGAAAAAAAAAAAAAAAGAAACCTGTTATAGTCACAGTTAAAGGCCTTGGGGGCCTTTCTTTCCCTCCAAGGTTGACATCACCACTTTTGCCCGACTGGCTGGGCCCTTGGGGTCTTTCTCCCAAGACTGTGCCCACCACCCTGGGTCAGGATCCGCAAGCTCCTGTCTCTGCTGCCATCTAGTGGCCATGAGGCTCCCACGGGAAGAGCCACAGCAATGGGGAGGTCTGGAGTTCTGGGTGGGCTCTTTCCTGGGGACCCACTCCAGGCAACTCCCTGGTCTGGAAAGGGTCTTCTCTATGGAAGGAAACAATTTTCCAGAGATTTCAAGATGTCACTGTGGAGGTAGGAAGCATTTTTCTGGAGAAGCCTCAGACCACCATAGAGAAAAGCCCAAGGTGTGCCCTGCAGGAGCTGGAGGACCCGGATCAGGGCCCCGGTTGGAGATTGCCTCCTTGGTGGGGATTTATGGCAGGCACCCTATGGGCTCCCTAACCTGGAGGAGCCTCAGTCTGGGCCTGGGCAGGTGCTGAGGAGCAGCAGGTTCTCCTGCAGGGCTGCAGTTTCCAGTCCACAGTGCTAGTCTTATATTTTCAATCAAACACACCCAGGAAAGAAGATGGCCTTGGCCCCATTCCCACAGAAAAGAAAGGCCCTGTGAGCTCACAAACTAATGGTGCACATGCTCATTCAAAATGCACTGAGCCAACACTCTTGGCCAAAAGCAGCCTGGATGCTAGGGCTGCCAAGATCAGTAAAATATGGCCCCTGTCCTTTGACAAACTGTCAGCTGGGCAGAGAAGACCTCCAGAGTGGGAGGTGGCATGGTTCTGGGGTGGTTTAGGATGGTCTGTAATAACAGGAGGCCCCCAAGGCCCAGCAGACTGAAGGAAACCAGTCCCAGTTCCTGGCTGGTGGAGAGGGGTCTGGCAGGTAAGCAGCTGCCCAGTCCTGGGCATACCTATCAGGGAGCTGGGTCACCAGGGCTTGGACTCTGACCCTTCACACACCCAGAAAATGGTAACCACCTCAGGCTGTCTTCCAGGCCTAAAGAAAGTAAATGTGAAGGCTGGTGTCCCAGGCCCCTTGTGTTCATCTCCTGGGCTGTCACAAAAGTGAGCATGCAGGGTGACTCACAGCAACAGAATGTGCTCATCCTCTCACATTTCTGGAGACCAGAAGCCTGAATCAAGGTGTAGGCAGGACTGTCTCCTTGCAGAGTCTGCAAGAAGAGAGAACCCTGCCTTCCTCAGTCCAGGTTCAGTGTCCAGGCCTCACATGTGTCTCCCCCATCTCTGCCTGTCTTCTCATGCACGCCATCTGCCCTGGCTGCACCTTCCTGCTGCTGCCTATGGTCTGCTTCAAGGTGAGGACAAAGGAGTTGGAACCCTTCAGCTAAGGGAAATGTCCCCATGAGCAGGAGATGCCATGTATGATGCCCTCATGGCCAGCCTTTGAGGGGCCAGTGTTCACATAATTGCTGTCAGTGGAAAGAAATCTTCTAGACAGCCAGATTTTCTTGGGTCCAGCAACCTTTTAAAAGTAGGCTAAGAAAAATTTCCCCCAGGTGGTCAGGGATGTGCTGGCCAGGGAAGACCCTGGATGGCAGAGCAGGGTCAAAGCCCAGAGGGTCAGGTACATGTTAGCACCAAGAGAGGCAGGTCTCACCCCTACTAGGTGCCAGTCAGGGGGTGAGGCTTCTGGGGGAAGTGAGGTCTCAGCCATGACGGGGAAACGGAGGCACCCTCCGGACCACACAGGATTTTTTAACAACTGTCTTAGTTTTCTGTGACAGCTGTGACAAAGTGCCACAAACTTGGGGGCTTTCACAGTGGAAGCATATTTGTTGACCATTCTGGAGGCCTAAAGTCCAAGATCGAGGCAGGGCCAAAAAGGAGGACCCACTCCAGGCCTCGCTCCTTATCTGGAGAAGGCCATCTTCTCCCTGACTCTTCACGCCCATGGGGGTGTGTTTTTGGGTCCATGCTTCCCTTTATATGACCCTGTCTCAATTTCCTCTGAAGAGACCCCATTTCCAAATATAGCCTCAATCCACTGGTGCTGGGGATCCGGACATTGAGCCCTGCCTGTTGCAGGAGATGCATGACTCGTGGCTCCCAAGAAGCAGTGGCAGCCAGGAAGGTGCAGAGCCACCCAGCAGGCTGAGCCCCTCACTGTCAGATGGGTGGACAGGTCGTGCATCCTCCCTGTGCAGCCCAAGGAAACTTGGGAAGTGCTGAACTGTGAAGATATTCCAGTCACATTCAATACACAGCACCAAGAGGCCAGGAGTCCAGAAGGCCATGAGGCTTGGAGGCTGCAGGTCAGGCTGCACCAGGGATGGAGCCTCCAGAGCAGCAGGCCAGAGGTAGTGCAATCACCAGCCCCATGGGGCTCCTCCCTTCCACCACCCAGTGAAATCATTAAGCCCTGGTGTGGAAGCCTGTAGGAAATCAGGGGAAGGATTTTCCCCCACAGCCCTTGGCTTGAGTGGCAAGGAAAGACAGGTCCCTTTCACCCCACCATGTGTCTCCAGTACAAGTCACTGCTCCTGTGCATGTAAGTCCCGTGTGGAGCCAATCCTGTTGGCTGGGCAGGAAGTAGGTGGGAGAGGCAGATGCAGGGAAGAGGCAAGTTGCTGAGCACCACGGGAGCAGCTGGGTTCTCACACACCCCGCTCCAGTCTCAGGCATCACTGGCTGCCGTGATGCTGTGTTTTTCTTTCTTCTTTCTTTTTTTCTTATTTTTTTTTTTTTTTACTACTGGGGATTGAACCCAGAGGCACCTTACCACTAACCTACAATTCCCCCATGTTTATTTTTTTTTTAATTTTGAGACAGAGTCTTGCCAAGTTGCTGAGGTTGGCCTCAAACTTGCAATCCTCCTGCCCCAGTCACTGGGGATACAGGAGTGCCCACTGCACCCAGTTGGCATTTATGTTTTCATTCACTCAGAGCCAATGTTCTCTGCCAAGCTGGCCTTATGGCTCTGACTTTGCCAGCTCCTTTTCTTCTGGAGCCTTTTGACATGGAATTGGGGACCTGGAGGCCAATCCCTCTCTGTCCTTTTGCATACCTACCCCCCAAACAGAGTAAAGAAGATTTCAGGAGCAATGTGAAGGGTGGCCAGGGGAAGCCATAGCGGGTAGGCAACCCCAGGGAGGTCTGACCTTCTGCATGGCATGGGCAGTGGAAAGGCACGTCAGGACTGGTCCAGGTGGTGATGTGAGCACACAGGTCCAGATGACCATGCCTCACAAGGCCAGCTGAAGCCTTTATCATCTTCATTGCCTAATTCCTTCTTCATTCATATCTTTGGTGCCATGCTGTGCCAGGCCCTCGTAGAGTCACTGGGGAAACAGTATCTTTTAAGAAACTCTTTTCTAAGACCCCTAAAGTGCAAGAAACAAAATTAATAATAATAAATGGGATGCAATCAGACTGAAAAGCTTCTTCACAGCTAAAGAAACAATTGAGAATATGAAGAGAGAGCCTACCAAATGGGGAAAATCTTTGCCACCTGCACCTCAGACACAGTATTAATCTCCAGGATATACAAGACCTAAAAAATATCAACACCAAAAAACCCCAAATAACCCAATCAATAGATGGACTAATGAATTGAGCACACACTTCACAGAAGATACGCAATCAATCAAGAAATATATAAAAAATGTTCAACATCTCTAGCAATTAGGGAAATGCAAATCAAATCTACTCTAAGATTCCTTCTCACTCCAGTAAGAATGGCAATTATCAAGAATACCAGCAACATAAGTGTTGGTGAGGATGTGGGGGAAAAGTCTAATTCATGCATTACTGGTGGGAATACAAATTGGTGCAGCCCCTCTGGAAAGCAGTATGGAAATTCCTCAGAAAACATGGAATGGAACCACAATTTGGTCCAATGATCCCACTCAGTATCATATACCCAAAGGACTTAAAATCAGCATATGCCACATTTAAATCAATGTTTCCAGCAGCTCAATTCACAATAGCTAAGCTATGAAACAAACCTTGGATTCCTTCAAAAGATGAATGGATAAAGAAAATGTGGTATATATAACAATGGACTATTACTCAGCCATAAAGAATGAAATTATGACATTTGCTAATAAATGGATAGATCTGGATAATATCCTGCTAAGTGAAATAAGACAATCCCAAAAATCCAAAGTCTGAATATTCTCTCTGATACGCAGACACTAGCACACAATAAGGGGAGGGGAATAGAAGTTCATTGGATTAGACAAAGGGAAATGATAGGAAGGGAGGGGGATGGCAATAGGAAAGACAGTGGAATAAATCAGACATAACCTTCCTATGTTCATATATGAGTACACAACCTGTGTAACTCCACATCATGTATGACCACAAGGATTGGAAACTATACTCAATGTATGTGTGAAGTTACATTTCAAATCATATACATACATGTGCGCATATAATGCTTCTGGTAATTATGAAAGTTCCCAGAGCTTCTAATTATGGATTTGTGGAAAAGAGATGTTAACAGTATAAAATAACTTAGATTTATTTGTAGGATTATCTTATTAAAATTACTAAACTTTCTTCTATGGGAATATTAGTATACACATTAATAATTAGTAAATTAGCATACCATTTATTATAAAAATAATTTTGTGGCATAATGTCTGTATTAATATAAAAGAAATAAAAGGTACATTGATTCATTAAACTTTTAACCAAATAAAAAGTCATAATGGGAAGTTGAATTATTCCCAAGGAAAGAAAAGTGAAAAATCTTTTGACTATGCTTTATACAAAGTGCTTTTAAGTAGCAACGCATACTTAAAATAGAAAAAAAATTTAAGTTCAGTTATAACAAAATTAAAAAATTGTGCTGGCTCAATCCAAATCCAATCACGATGTGAGATCACTCTCATAATACAGCAAGAAAACACTGGGAAAATAAACATAATAATATTTTGCCTTAAAACCATCCAAGTGCTCTGGATACAACCATATTTAGAAGAGAAGCAACTCCTTAATGTATGGAAATGAGCAGAGGCTTCAAGATAAAGGAAGATAGTGGAGCATATATGCCACAGAAGAAGAGAGTTTCCTGGGATGAATGACAGAAATTGAAAAGATTGGCTTTCAAATGTGGGTTTTAACCATTTTTTTTTGCCTGTGTTCTTGCAGTGTGAATATGTTAATGAGAGATAATCTCATATATTCAAGTTTGAAAAAAAAATCTACTGAATATGATATTCTAGACTGGTATTGTTTCCAGGACTTAAATATGTCATTTTGTTTTCTTTTTTCATCCTCTAAGATAAGAAGTTATATGCCATAGATTCACTAAATTACATTGTTTTTTACTCTGGCAGCATAACAGGATTTATTTTGTTTTTAGTTTTTATTTGCATGACTTTGATGGTTACAATTTCAATTCCTGTATTTACCCTATCTAAGGTTCCATTAACATTTTCTTACCTATGTGTTCTTTTTGTTGATTGTTCCAAAATCATATTTGGAACAATTTCTTAAATCTTTTCATCCCTCTCTTCTTATTCTAGAACTCTAACTGCATACATCTTGGGTTTTCCCTCATATTGTAACTAGTGTAGTTAATATTCTCATTCTATTTATTTCTGTCTTCAATTTGAACTTTGCGTGTGTGTGCGTGTGTGTGCACGTGCACTTGCGTATTTGAGTTCAGTGCCTTTTTATTCCTGATGTTTTTGGTTGACTGAAAAGTTTTTCAGATGAATTCTTGAATTCAGATGCCTTTCTCAATTCCAGAATTTGGTTTGCTAGATTTACTCCATAGAATCAGAAATTCTGCTATGCCTTGGGTTTGCTCTCCTATGGTTACCCCACGTGTGCTATCAGATTCAAATTCTTCTCATATCACCTTGTTCTTAGGTACAGGCTGATTGGTTATCTGGAAGATTTTCTCAAAATGTGCCTTCCCCTCAACTAAAAATTTCCCTTCATTCTATGCACCAGAGAGGGTCTCCCTCTACCCTATTGTTCTAACCCAACAATGTTCTGATGTGAATTGTTATTCAGTTCTTCCCATGTGTATTTCACAAATACCTGTTTTATTCCTGGCACAAGTATAGGGATGGTATTCTTTCTAGCTTTATATATCCTAGGCTAAATTGGAGACTCCCTCTGTTGACTATCATCTCTTCATTAAAGGAAGCATTTTTCTGTCTCTATACAAATTTTAATTTTTTATGTTCAACTTTTATTTTATAAAATTACAATCAAGATTAAAGTGTTTAATATGTTGTCCTAATGTTTTCTTTCTTTCTGGTATGGGCTTGTCTTTTCTTTCAGGGAGTTGAGATGAAGCTAATCACAAGTAGGAGTAAATTGGACTGGATTAAAATGTTACTTATTTTTGTTTCAAGTCTGAATTGAATTTCAGCTAGGCCTTTGACCCAGGGCTTTAAATGAAACTGATATGCCTACATGTTTTCCACCTGCTAACCACAGATGCTTACTTAGCTATTTCTTATGGTCTATAACTTCATGAACATAATATTTATTGTATATTGACACTCTTCCAGATTCCAAACAGTCATACAAATGCTTTCATTAATAGTTTAGCTTGCTTCTCTCTTCCATGTTAGCTTCTAATGATAGAATTCAGGAGGAACAGGGGGGATTTACAATCCAATCTCCCAGTATCTTTGAAGCTCCATTGTCAAGAGAAATGGAGCCCTTTTATAGACTCTTGTTAATATTGATGGGCATTCTCAAGAGATGCAGTGTAGAATTGGGTGAAGAATACAGGCCACTCAGGTTATGAATTGTTCTCATGTTTACCACAGAACTGAGAATTAATGGATTTTACTTTGTAGGGTAAGGAATGACACAAGAACCCCTTTTGCTAGAATATTGGGGGCTGTGCCATGTTGGTGGCGCTGGGATGGTGCCTGATCACATCGACAGTGAGGAGGTTAATTGACATAAGCACACTCAGGTGATTTTCTCGTCCATGCACACAATGTATGCACATGTGTTCTCGAGCACTAATTGCCTGCTCGGAGCATCTCACCTAATCTTTGCATAAGAGGCGTGGCACTGCTCTCCGCCTCCTGGAGGTGATATAAACATAGGCAGAGTGAGACAGCACAGCAGCCAGTAGCAGAAAAGCAGGAGAAGAAAGACACACGTTCGGCAGCAGCCAGAGGGAAAAACACGTGGCAGCAGCTAGAAGGGAAAAGCAGCGGCAGCAGCCAGAAGAAAGAACATAGCAGCTAATAGGGATGGACAGCAGCCATTAGCAGAAAAGCAGTAGAAGAAGACACACGAAGGGAAAAGCAGCTAGGAAATGCGTGACGGCAGCTAGTAGGGAAAAGTGGCACAGCAGCAGCGGAAGACAGATCATGGAATGGAGAACTGAGACACATCACTAGGGCACAGGGTGGACGAACCCTTAGTTCACAGGATGCAGGACTTTAAGGTGTAGCAAGTCTCTTCCTCTAAGCTCTAAGCAAAGCCTGTCTTTCTCTCAAAGTTTCTCTCTTAAGCAAAGTTTCTTTCTCTCTGATAAGCGGGGTCTCTCTCTCTCTCTCTCCTCTCAAAGCAAGTAAACCTCATTTCCTCTATCCTCTATAAGTAAACAAGCAAGAAAGCAGTGCACTAAAGAGAAAGATAGAAGTGCGTCAGTTTCCACTCCACGACCTATAAGACCTGTGCAAGTTGTTGCTGCAGGCGGTGACAAATATCCACAGATTTTGGAATCGCAAAGAGCCAGCAACACTAGAACTCACAGCACAACAAGGAAATAGAGAAATTAGGCATGTGGTATGTTGGTGGTGGATAGAAAAATGTCAAAAAAGAAAAAGGATTTGACAGTTTGCAAATGCTTCAGGTACACTTTTCCTGCTCAGTAAGTCCTATTACACAGTTGGATATTCTAGAACTACTTTTGATATTCAGATTTTGGCCATGTTGGGTCTTCACATTTGCATTTTAGTAGAGCTTATGGGGTTTAAATTTCTGATATTGTGGTGCACTCTTGATTTGGAGAGCCAGGGTTTAGTGCTGCATATCCCAAATTCAACTCGGTTATATTGTAGGTCGTGGGTGTAGGTTTGGTGATGTAAGGAAAGCCTTTGCTAATGGTTCTTGTGTCAGAAAAATAGGAATAGCATATGGATAATCAGCTGTCACTTGCAAGCAACCAGGAAGACTCAGGAATTTGCAAGGGCATTAATGTCTTTACAAGGGGAATTAGAGTCAGTAATAATGGTTGATTACAGAATGAACTGGCGATTACTACTTCCTATATTTGTAGAATATGATGAGGCTCAAGATACATTGTGGAATTTACCATGAATGATGACAAGTTTCAAAGTATCTCTTCACTAAAGTTGGTTTACAGTACCAACACCCTTCTACTTTTCATACCCCCCAAATATTCATACTCTCCCATTTTGAATACTCAGCACTCCACTTTCTGCACTGTGTATGATCAAATATGGTGTTAGGCACTGTGAAACTGTGTTCAACATGCCATCACCAGACTTTTATTTCATTCACTGGCTTGTAGTCTGCATCTTCCTGTGGCTGACTAGAGGACTCTTGGCAATATCCCACAGGGTCTTTTGAGAGACAGGCATTAGTGTGGTCAAGAGGATGAATCCTTGTGTAAACACAGATTGGCCAGAAATTATGGCATCTCAAGGTGAGTTGAGGTGCCCCTGGAAAAATCCCAGGAGGTACATTTTGAATGCAGTCTAGTTGTAAGTCAACAACCAAGGAGATGGGGCCTGGCAGGTGGAGTGAGCATAGAACATCTCTCCTTACATTTCAGGTATGTCCTGTCCTCCATCCAACATGCTGCATGAATGAATCCCTCCTCTCTTCATGAGCCATCAGAGGAGACACTCACCTTCACTTAGAAGACCCAATTCCCAGGTTCCAGCTGTGTCCTTGCCAGACTGTCTATGAAAGGAGGGGCAACGCGCCAGATGGGGTGTGATGTGTCCCAATTCAATAATCACCTAAGACACTGCACTGCATGCTCCCCTGACCTGAGCTCTCACCAGCCATCATTTGGTGTGGCTGCTAGGGCTCTAGGTTACTTTCCTGACTAGGAAAATCCAGGTGTGCCCTATCCTGGAGTAGCAAGTTCTGAGGGCAATGCTGCTGGGGCCAGTTCTAAGCTTGGTAACCCATGTGGCCAAAAGCACACCTTTGTCACAGCCTAGTCCCCTGGACCCTGCGGGGGCTATTTGGCTGCAGCATGAGCTAGGGGACTGGTGGGGTTAAAGGAGCACAGCGTCACCTAGTGGGTCTGGGTGGAAGTGAGAAAGTGAGATTTGTTCGGCTTCAGTAGGATATCTTGTCCTGCCTGGACCTGAAGCGATATATCGTCAATGGTTCTCGACTCCACATACAGCCTGGTTCCTCATCACCTGAACGATAAGGTTAGAATCATTTTTTAGAACCACAAGCCTCTGGCTCCTGATCCCTTTGTCTATCCTCTTATTGTCACAGCTTACATGGCACTTCCCTTGAATCTTGGTCTGAAGTGGCCAGAAGCAGAAGCATCTCTGGTTGCCTTGGGAACCGTTACACCACCCTGTTGTCATGCCCCTCCTCTGTGACCTCAGGTGGATTCTTCAGTGCAGGCACCATGTCACGGGAGCCACTCCTCAAACTTCATGTTGCCCAAATCTCAGAAAAACCCTCTGGGAATAGAAACCAAGTGCCATTTCCTAATGTGTCCTGGAATCCCAGTGCCCTTCACAACTAACCTGCCTGATGCCTGCTGCTTCCACTTTGATTACAGGAGCTCTCCTATCTTTTGCTTTCATGTCACAGAAGAGCTGGTAACCAAGTGAGGTGTTTTTCTCTCAGTGGAATTGAATGCAACTGAATGAGTGAAAGATCAGGGATATGACTTTTTAGCCACTTATCTGACTGTAAAAAATGCTGAGAGTAATAACTGCAAAGAAAACAAGTGGAAGATTGAAATTGGATGAAGAAATGTGTTCTTTTTGCCACCATGTTTAGATCCTAGGACCACAGGCCCCATGAGCCATCACCACTTGCCTTTACCTGTTTATGCCTCCCAACAGCATCTGACTAAGTTGCTGAGGCATTCCCTCATTTAGGAAAACAAGCCTTGCCCAGGAGGAATACCTTCCACTGACTCACCCTTGCCTGAGATTATGGGCAATATCCAGCACTTGAACTGGCTTGTGCATTTTGCACAGGTCTCTGCTGGTTAGAATTTTTTAAATAAAAATGCCAAAAGGAAAAATAAGATAAAAAGCATCTAGAAAGGTGTGATTAGTTTGTGAATGTAATGGCTAAAGATGCATGTGTGAATAATCCCCAAAATCTCCATTCATACTCAGAACCTGAGCATATTACTAATTGCCACAGCATCCTTCCTCTGCTCATGCTCCTTGTGTCCTTGGATCAGTTGTTACCCCACCTGCAATTGCCCTCAATGCTTGACAATGATTCCACTGAGTAATAAAGGTGTTTGCAAAGTCTCATCTCCTTGGCAATTCGGTTTGCATGCTTTCCTTCCTTCCTTGCTTAATATGTGTAGGTTTGCTCTTAAAATTTTATGTGTTTTTCCGGAAAACAGGGGGTCTTAACCAAACCAGGGATAAAACATAAAACCAAACTTATAATGGAACAATGATTTCAGGTTTTTCATTTGTAATGAAACTTTGAGTAAACAAACATGCTATGAGAAAACACAAAAACAGATTCTAGCTGCCGATGCCCTGTTGACTACTCTCAGATGACCTGAAGCACATAGGAAAATAACTCCAACCCATCAGGAATGATTAACAGGAAGAGAAGAAATAAAAAAAAAAGTTCCTACAGTTAAAACGCCTTATGGCAATGCTCATTTAATTAATGAAAAGCCATGACATCCTCCTAGAGGGATGCCTGTTAAGGCCATGGATATAGACCCTCCTTTATCTCTCATGGGATATTTAGATATAAAATCAGAATATGTTATAATGTGCTTTGAAGGTAAACATACAGGAGTGCAAGATATTCCATTTCTTAAAAGATTAGGATTTACTAAATCCTGTAAATACTATTGGCCACCTATCCCCCAGAGAGAAATTTCTCAATGTTAAATTCACACAGTATAAGATGATATCATGTTATTGTTAGCTTCAACTGTCTAGCACTTATTTACCACAGCAGTAGCCACATGACTGACATTTACTCAACCGTGCTGAAATTGTTTTAAACTTTATGATTTGTTAAGCAACATTAATATGTCTTATTGTTTAGTTATAGGTTATCACAAGTAAGCTATTACTAAAAATAATTAGAATACTTCATTGCCTAGTCTAGTAATGATTGCACAATACATACTTTTTTTTCCTTGTGCTCTCTTCTTGTTCTGGAAAAACATGTGTAACTGTCAACCTTTTAATGTATAAAAAGCTGGCTGCAAAAATAAAATTTAGAACTTAGCATTCATTCCTTGAGTCTGTGTTGCTTTGTTCTCCACCATGCTGATGCCTACTCCCTCACCTGAGGCCACCACGACCCTTGCTAGGACTGGACCTCAACATTTTGGCACCCAACGTGGTGCAGGTAAGAGAGATTAAAAGAGATTTTCAGAGTAAGGCTAGGATTCTGCCTAGGGTTCTGCAGTCCCCTCAGTAGAAAGACTGAGTGAGGAAAGGCAAGAAATCACAGAACTTTGAGAAGTTAGTAGGACCCTCAGTAGAAAAAAGGCTGAGTGAAAAAACATGGGTCATACAGAAAATAGAGATAGAGCTTTATTCATTGATATTGCTAAGAATATTCTCATTAATAGGGGAATTCCTGTAACTACCGGGCAGCTGTGCAGATTTTATTTTATGCAAGAATGCTCACCCTTGTTCTCCCAGGAAGTAAGGCTTAATCTTGCTACTTGAAAATGCCTGGGGGAGGAAATGGAGGCCTATTATTTAAATCATGGGGCTGAACATGTGCCTGCTGATGCATTTGCTCTTTGGAATTTGTTCAGAGATACAATTGAACCCACACATGAAAGTATGTGTTTAGGTAATAGGGCTTCCTCCCCCGAGGAAACTCCATTACTGTATAAACCCCCAGATTATAAAAATTTAGATTTGGATTTATCCTCTGACTCAGAGGATGGAGGGGATAAAAAGGAGGATAAACTCATCCCTTCAGGTGAAGAAGATTTAGAGGAAGCTGTTGCTCATTATCATAATAAGGATTGGCCACCAGCAGTAGCTCCTGTAGTGGCCACATTGCCTCCACCAAAGAGTAAAAAGAAAAAGAAAGGCTGCTGTTGGTGAGGCAGGTGCAGTTGGTGAAATAGGATTAGAATTTTCAGTGGTAACCTGCAGTGAGGATGATAAGCCAGTTTAGGAACCTTTACCTTTTAAAATTGTTAGGGAACTAAAAGGTGCTATGAAAGATTTTCATCCTACTTCTTCTTATGTTATCCAATTGGTAGAAAATATCAGAGCAAATTGGATGACTCCTTTTGATTGGCAATAGACTGCACTATCATGCCTGTCTCCAGGGCAATACTTGCTCTGGGAAACAGAGTATAAAGAACAAGCTAAACCAACCATTCATGAACAATTTACTAGCCAAAATACAGGTTCAATTAACTATATCCATGATTTTGGGACTGAAAAGTGTGCTAATCCAAAAACTCAAATCAGCCTTTCAAAAGTTGCATTAAGTGAAATTTCTAAAATTGCAGTTGCTTCTTGGCGATGGCTTCCTTTCACTAAAACCACTAAAACCACTTTTCTCAGCAATGTTAAACAAGGTTTAATGGAGCCTTATAAGGATTTCTTGGCCAAGTTAGAAAAAAACATTTCAAAGATTATCATACACCCAAAGGCATCTGACATTTTACTGAAATATCTTACCTTTGGGAATGTCAGCCCTACATGTCAGGTTTGCTGAGGCCCATAAGGAGAACTGGAACCTTATTAAATTTTATTAAAACATGTATGGATAGCAGTCCTGCTCATATTCAATGCATGGCAATAGCAGCTGTCCTGCAAGGTAAGACATATTCTCAATTTTTAAAGGGAGTTAACCAGGGAAATAACAATAGAGGCACTTCACCTGCAAGCAAAGGAAATTGCTTCTCTTGTGGTCAAGCAGAACATTTTAGCAGAGCTTGTTCTCAAGGTCCACAAGGAGGATGAAATATGACACACTCCCAAAACAGTGTGCCCTAAATGTCAGAAGGGTTTTCATTGGGCCAAACAAAGTAGATCTAAATTTCATAAAGATGGACATCCTATTGGAGCCAATCCTTCGGCTCCTCCTGAGGAGCCTTCTATGATTCCAATAGGATCTTCTAGGCCTATATCAAAAAAAGGGTCTTAGGGCCAGTCACAGGCCCCCCAAAACAACTGGGGTTATTGGAGTCCAAACAAGAAACATTTCATAGGACAACAATCAAAGACTGGGCAAGAACAACCTCAGGAAGCACTGGATTAGATCTGTCTTCCTCTAAACATTTAATCATTACCCCTGAATCAGAAGTGATTTTAATTCCAACTTGAGTATATGGCCCTCTGTCTAATGGATTTATGGGGCTCATTATTGGCAGGAGCTCAATGTCTAAGGCAGGAATACAAGTAATACTGGTGGTAATTTACTCTGATTACAATGGAGGAATAAAAATCATGGTTTACCCACCTCTAAGAACAGTTCAAATTTTTCCTCAGCAGCAGACTGCTCAATTATTATTATTAACTTTCTTAAGATTGCCAAACCAGACACTTACCCAGGAACATACTGGTGGTTGTGGCTCTACTAATACTGTGCCTTGAATTCAAAAGGCTTCTAAACGAAGGCCAATGAAAACCATTAATGTACAAGGAAAAGCTATTAAATGATTACTAGATACAGGAGCTGATGTAACTTGTATAGCAGTTCATAATTGGCCTATTTCCTGGCCCACAACTAAATCTCCCTCAACCCTAGCGGGTTTTGGGTTAGCCTCAAACGTGGCTAAAAGTGCAGAAATTTTACATTGGACCAATTGAGAATACAAGGAAAATTTCCGACCTTATGTTAATACCAACTTGGCCCTTTACACTATGGGGGTGAATTTAATGGAACAACTTAGTATTACCTTAACAGATGAGACTCAGTCTTTGCCATTTTCTTAGGGGCTACTGTTCTTAAATGGACTGACCCAATTACATGGAAATCAGATTCTCCTGTTTGGGTGGAGAAATGACCCCTTACTCAAAAAATAAAAATAAAAATAAAAAATAAATAAATAAATAAAATGCAGCCATGTCTCTAGTTATGGAACAAATAAAAAAGGGACATATTGAACCATCTAGTAGTCCATGGAATACTCCAAAATTTGTTATAAAAATTCTGGTAAATGGAGATTATTACAGGATTTGAGAGTTATCAATGATACTATGGAGAATATGAAAGCTCTTCAGTCTGGTCTCCCTTCTCATGTGACTATACCTAAAGGTTTGCATATTATTGTTAAAGATTTACAGGATTTTTTTTTTTTTACTATTCCATTAGCTCAACAGGATTGTAGAAGATTTGTCTTTAGTTTACCATCACCAAATTTATAAAGACCTTATCAATGGTTTCAATGGAAAATGTTACTACAAGGCATAAAAAATAGTCTAACTTTGTGTCAGTTTGTAGATCAGGATCCATTGAAGTTGGTTTTCAGCACCAACACCCTTCTGCATTTCATGCCCACCAAATGTTCTTACTGTCCCATTTGGAATATTCAGCTTGGAAGCTTTTCACAATTCCAGATTCAGCACAGTGTATGTTCAATACTGGTGTTATGCCCTGTAAAACTGTACTCATCATGCCATCACCAGGCTCTTATTTCATCCACTGGCTTGTAGTCTGCATCCTCTAGGGGCTGGTTAGAGGACTCCTGGCAATATCCCACAGGGTGTTATGTCAGACAGAAATTAGTCTGGTCAAGAGTACAAACCCTGTGTGAACACAGATTGGCAAGACATTTCTGCATCTTGAGGTGAGTTGAGGTTCCCCTGGAAAACTCCCAGCAGGTAAATTTCTGAGTGCAGCCTAGGTGTAAGGCAGCAGTCAAGGAGGTGGGGTCTGGCAGCTGGACTGAGCACAGAAAATCTCTCCTTGCATGTCAGGTATCTCCTGTCCTCTGTCCAACAGGCTGAGTAAATGACTACCTTCTCTCCTCATGAGCCATCAGAGGAGACACTCACCTTCACTTAGAAGACCAAATTCCCTGGTTCCAGCTGTCTCCTTTCTGGACTTTGCAGGAAAGGAGGGGACACCCGCCAGATGGGGTGAGATGTGTCCCAATTTAATAATCACCTAAGCCACTGTACTGCACTGCATGCTCCCCTGCTGTGAGCTCTCAGCAGCCATCATTCTGTTTGACTGCTAGTACCCTAGGATAGATTACTCTCTAGCAAAATCTGGGTGTGCTCAATTCTGGACCAGGTTCAGAGAGCAATGCTGGGGCCAGTGCTAAGCTTGGTGACCCTGGTGCCCTCAAACACCCCTCCTTCACAGCCTGGGCCACTGGACCATGTGGGGGCTAATTGCCTGCAGCAGTAACTAGGGGAGCAGGCTCTCAGGATAACCAGTGAGGCCAAAGAAGTACATCGCTACTTAGCAGGACTGGGAGGAAGTGAGATCTGTCAGGTTTCAGTGTGATTCATTGTACTGCCTGGATCTGGAGAAATATATCGCCCACAGTCTCCAGCCCGCACACAGCCTGGTTCCTCATTGCCTGGGTGACAAGGTTAGAATCATTTCTTGAGAACTGCAGGTCCCTGGCACCTGCTGCATTCATATTTCCTCTTACCATCACAACTGAGCCAGTGCTATTCTTGAATCTTGGTGTGAAGAGGCCAGGGGCAGAAGCCTATCTGGTTTCCTTGGGACCATGACATCACCATGCTGCCACACAGCTCCTCTGTAACCTCAGGTGGTATCTGCAGTTCAGGTGCCATGTCTCTGGAGCCACTCTCAAACTCCATGTTGCCCAAGGCTCAGAAAAACCCTATGTGGAGACAAACAAAGTTCCTTCTCCTACTGGAGTCTGGAAAACCCTTGCCCTTCACAACCTACCTTCCCAATGTCTGCTCCATCCTCTTCGGTTATAGGAGCTCTTACATCATTTGCTCTCATGTCACAGAGACCTGGTAACCAAGTGAGGCATTTTCCTGAGTGGAAATGAATGCAACAGAATGAGTGAAAAATCAGGGTTGTGACTTTCAGCCACTTATCTCACTGTAATGATCTTGAGAAAACTGAAAACGTAACAAGCAGAATATTGAAGTTTGATGAGGAATATTTTGTTTTTGCCACCAAGTTTTGGTCCTGGGACCACAGACCCTATGAGCCATCATCACTTTCCTTTGCCTATTTATATCTCCCAACAGCATCTGGCTTAGTTGCTGACACATTCCCTCATTGAGGGCAACAGGCCTTGACCAGGAGGAACACCTTCCACTGCCTCACCCATACCTGAGAGGATGGGCAAGATTCAGCACCTGAACTGGCTTGTGCATTTTGCACAGGTCTCTGCTGGTTAGATTTTTTCAAATGAAAATGCCAAAAGGTAAAATAAGAAAAAAATATTCAAGGAAGGTGACAGTAGATTGTGAATGTAATGACACGGCATGCATGTTTGAATGATCCCCAAAATCTCCATTCATACTCACAACTTGAGCATATTCTAATTGCCACAGATGCCTGCCTCACTCCTGCTCCTGGTATCCTTGATCATTGATATAATTTTCTGCTCTGGGATCAGGTACAACCATTTTCCTCCTAAAGTAAAGATGGGATAAATTTATCCCTCAGGACACATCCCTAGTCTGTGGATATTGACATGCAAAAAAGATTCCTTGCAGGATTGTTGTGAACAGGAGAATTAAGAATGCCTTAGACATTGTCTTTGTCTTGGGTTCTCTGCATAGAATTTCACAGGGTAAGACCCATAGATAATCAAGTCATGTGCCTTAGAGGAGCTGTTCCTGTGCTGACAATATAGTCCATCATCTAGAATGCTTGCCTAGCATGTGCAAGGCCCTTGTTCAAATCGCCATCACTGGGGGACCTTGAAAAAAAAAAAAAAAGAACAGAGAAAACCACTTCTAAGGATGTCAACCTTCCATCCTCTGGATTTTTTATATTCTTTTCTCCTCTGTACTTCAACTGAATCAACACTGCAAAAAAGCACCAGTTTCACAGGAAACCAATTTCCACTGACACCTTTCAGGAGGGAGCTGAGCTCCAGAGGATCAGTATTTCCCAGTCCTATTTCCTCAGGGGTATGTGTTCTGTGATATCACTCAACTCTCATTAGTTCATAGGTTATGTGTCTCTCATGAGTATGCTTATGCATATATTTCTTCACTAACTTCTTCAACTATGCAATGTGCACCAGGTTGCAGTGGCAGGAAATTCAAAATAACAATTGCAGTGGTCCCTTGGACTCCAAGTCTTCTTAAACACACTCTCATACTCGCTACCAATGAAGGAGTCATCCACACCTGAGAAGTTTTAATGTGAACCTCAATGACAACTGGAAATCCAAGAGGTGAGAACAAAGGACAGCCACCATTGCCCTGGAGTTTCTCAGTCAATTTTTCTTTCCAGTGGCTTACATGTGACTTAATGAATAATGGTAGGAATTTGTGCAGAATTCATGTTAGCTTCTAATGATAGAATTCAGGAGGAGCAGGGGTGATTTACAACCTACTCTCCCAATATCATTGGAGCTCCAGTGTCAAGAGGAATGGAGCCCTTTTAAAGATTCTTGTTAATATTGATGGATTTCCTCAAGAGATGCATAGTAGAACTGGTAAAGCATAACAAAAACTCAGATTGTGCACTGTTCTTATGCTTACCACAGATCTGGGAATTAATGGACTGTACTTTGTAGGGTAAGGAATGACACAAGAACCTCTGTGCAAGAACTCACACCAGAAGAAGGAAATCAGAGACATTAGGCAAGTGGCATTTTGGTGGTGGATAGAAGCAAGTCAAGAAAGAGACAGAATTTGACAATTTTCAAATGCTTGTGGTATACTATTCCTGATCAATAAGTCCTAATATCCAGGTGGATATTCTAGAACCACTTCTGTTTTGATATTCAGGGTTTTCCCATGTTTTGTCTTCACTTTTACACTTTTGTAGAGGTTTAGGGTTTAAATCTCTGATATTGTGGTGCACTCTTTATTTGGAGAGCTAGTGTTTAGTGTTGCATATCCCAAATTCAACTCATTTAAATTGTAGGTCCTGGGTGTAGGTGCTGTGATGGCTGTGATGTAAGGAAAGCCTTGCTCATGTTTCTTGTGCAAAAAACAACAAAAAAAGGAATCATCATATATATACTCAACTGTCCCTTGTGAGCAACAGGAAAGAGCCAGGAATTTGCTAGAGCATTCATGTCCTCAAAAGGGGAATTAGGGTTGGTACTGATGGTTGCTTATAAAATGAATTGGCAATTAGTACTTCCTGTATTTTTAGAGTATGATGAGGCCAAAGATATATCGTGGAATTTTTAGGTTGCCAATGAACAATTGGTTGGTTTCTGAGTGTCTCTTCATCAAAGTTGTTTTTCAGCACCAACACCCTTCGACTTTTCATGCCCCCAAATGTCCTTACTTTCCTATTTTGAATAATCAGTTTGTATGTTTTTCACCATTCCAATTTCAGCACAGTGTATGTTCAAATCCGTTGTTATGCCCCGTAAATCTGTGCTCATCATGTCATCACCAGTCTCTTATTTCATCCAGTGGCTTGTAGTCTGCATACTTCTGGGCCTGGTTAGAGGTCTCCTGGCAATATCCCACAGGGCCTTGTGCCAGACAGGAATTAGTCTGGTCAAGAGGACAAACCTTTTTATGAACACAGAATGGCCAGACACTTCTGCATCTCAAGGTGAATTGAGGTACCTCCCAGCAGGAAAATTTATGAGTGCAACCTAAGTGTAAGGCAGTAGTCAAGGAGGTGGGGCATACCTCCTTGTGAGCACAAAACATCTCTCCTTGCATGTCAGGTACGTCGTGTCCTCTGTCCAACTTGTTGATTGAATGACTCCCTCCTCTCTTCATGAGCCACCAGAGGAGCCACTCACCTTCACTTAGAAGAACCAATTGCCTGGTTCCAGGTGTCATCTTTCTGGTCTTCATAGGAAAGGAGGGTCACCCGCCAGATGAAGTGTGATGTGTCCCAAATCAACAACCACCAAAGCCACTGTGTTGCACTGCATGCTCCCCTGCCCTGAGCTCTCACCAGCCATTTTTCTGTGTGGTTGCTAGTGCCCTAGTCTAGTTTCCTGAATAGAAAAATCTGGGTGTGCCCAGTTCTGGAGGATCAGGTTCAGAGGACAATGCCACTGGAGCTGGTGCTAAGCTTGGTGAACCTCGTGCCCTCAAGCACAACTCCATCACAGCCTGGTTTCCTGGAACTTGTGGGGGATTATTGCCTTCAGCGGGAGATTGGTGCACAGACTGTCAGGATGACTGTTGTGGCCAAAGGAGTTCAGCACCACCTAGCTGGTCTGAGTGAAGGGAAAGCTTTTGGGATTCAGTGGGATCCCTTGACCTGCCTGGACCTGGAGCAATATATCACACATGAGGCCCCATCCAGCAAACTTCATGGTTCCCTGTCGCCTGGGTGATGAGGTTACAATCATTTCTTGAGAACCGCAAGCCCCTGGCACCCGCTCTCTTTGTCTTTCCTCTTACCATCACAGCTGTGCCGACACTTGTCTTAAATCTCAGTTTGAGGCAGCCAGGAGCAGAAGCATCCCTTGTTGCCATAGAAACTGTAGCACCACTGTGCTGTCATGCTACTCCTGTGTGAACTGTCAGTATCTTTGGTACAGGCACCATGTCACGGGAGCCACTCCACAAACCCCATGTTGCTCAAGACTCTGAAAAAACCTCTGGGGAGATAAATGAAGGGCATTATCCTAGTGGACCCAGGAACCCCTGTCCCCTTCATAAATGACTTGCCCAATGCCTGCTCCTTCCCGTTTGATTACAGTAGCTCTCCCAACTTTTTCTCTCATTTCACAGGAGAACTGGTAAACAAAGGAGGCATTTTTCTGAGTGGAATTGAATGCAACATAATAAGTGAAAGATCAGGGATATGACTTTCAGCCACTTATCTGACTGTAATGAATCTTGAGAGTAATAACTGCAAACATAACAAGTGGAAGATTGAAATTGGATGAGGAATGTTTCCTTTTTGCCACCATGTTTTTGTACTGGGACCCTAGAGCCTGTGAGCCCTCAGCACTTGCCTTTGCCTGTTTATATCTCCCAACAGCATCTGGCTAAGTTGCTGAGGCATTACCTCATTGAAGAAAACAGGCCTTGACCAGGAGGAACACCTTCCACTGCCTCATTCATACCTGAGAGAATGGGCAAGTTCCAGCACTTGAACTGACTTGTGCATTTTACACAGCTCTCTGCTGTTTAGAATTAATCATTGGAAATTGCCAAAAGGAAAAATATGAAAAAAAGTTCGAGGAAGGTGTCAATAGATTGTGAATGTAATGGCTAGGCATGCATGTGTGAATGATACCCATATCTCCATTCATACTCACAAATTGAGCATATTCTAATTGCCACAGAGTCCTGCCTCTGCTTATGCTCCTGGCATCCTTGGATCACTGATATAATTTTCTGCTGAGGTATTAGCTACAACCATTTTCCTCCTTAAGTAAAGATGGGATAAATCTATCCCTCAGAACCCATGACTAGACTGTGGGTACTGACATGCAAAATGTTCTTTGCAGGATTTTTGTGAACAGAAGAATTAAGAATGCCTTAGACATTGTTTGTCTTTCTTTAGGGTTGCTTCTCTGCATAGAATATCACAGGGTAAGACCCACAGATGATCAAGTCATGTGCCTTAGAGGAGCTGTTCCTGTGCTGACAAAATGGTCCATCTCCTAGAGTGCTTGCCTAGCATGTGAAAGCCCTTGTTTGAATCCCCATCACTGGGGTAATCACAAAATAAAATAAAAAAAAATATGCCACTTCTGAGCATGTCAACCTTCCATCCTCTCAACTTTTTATTTTCTTTTCTCCTCTCTTCATCAACTGAATCAATACTGTAACAGAGCACCAGTTTCACATGAAACCAACATAAACTGACTCCTTTCACCAGGCACCTGCATTCCAAGAAAGCAGTTCTTCCCCAGTAACTTGCATTTCTCAAGGGTACCTCTTCCTTGACATCACTCAACTCTCATTAGTTCATGTTATGTGTCTCTCATAAGTATGCTTATGTGGATATATCTTCAGCATCTTCTTCAATTATGCAATGTGCACAAGGTTGCAGTGGCAGGAAATTCAAAATGAGAACCGCCCTGGTCCCTGGCACTCTCCAGGCTTCTTGGAACCCTCCTGTACTCTCTGCCAATGAAGGGGACTTCCACACCTGAGCACTCTGCATGTGAACCTCAATGTCAACTGGAAAGTCAAGAAGTGAATGCAGAGGACAGCTGCCCATGGCTATGGAGTTTATCAGTCAGTTTTGCTTTGCAGTGGCTTACATGTGACTTGAGGAATAATGGTAGGAATTGGTGCTGGACTCATGTTAGCTTCTACTGATAGCATTCAGGGGGAAGAGGAGGGATATACAACCTACTTTACCAGTATTATTGGAGCTCCAGTGTCAAGAGGAATGGGGTCCTTTTATAGAATCTGGTTAATATTGATGGAAGTCCTCAAGAGGTGCAGTGTAGTATTGGGTGAAGCATAACAACAACTCAGATTGTGAGTTGTTCTCACATTTACCACAGTTCTGGGAATTAAAGGATTGTGATTTGTAGGGTAAGGAATGACACAAAAATATCTGTTTGCAAGAACTCACACCAGAAGGAGGGAAGCAGACATTAGGCATGTGACATTTTTGTGGGGATAGAAGAAAGTCAAGAAAGAAACTGGATTTGACTATTTGCAAATTCATGAGGTGTATTTTTGCACTCAGTAAGTCCTATTACACAGGTGGATATTCTAGAACCGCATCTGTTTTGATATTCAGATTTTGCCCATGTTGGGTCTTCACTTTTGCATTTTAGTAGAGCTTTTGGGGCTTAAATTTTTGATATTTTGTACACTCTTTATTATGTCTGATTTGGGCTGCTATGAGAAACCCAGGGTCACAATCTGTTCTGGGCCAAGGTCAGAATTTGTCCAGGTGGTGGAACTAGAGTTCTCTCCTGCAATCACTGGATACAGTTCCAAGAGCCTAGCCCAGGCCTTCTGGCCCAGGATGAGGGACAGTTAAAGATGATCACTGTAGCTACAAGTCCTCAGTTTTATCTCTGGACTTTCTGTCCCTCATAGATAGTGATGATTACATCACCTTCTGATAAGATAAGATGAATTTTGTGACTCTGATCCCAAAGTCTGACCCTAGAAAATCCTTCCCAATGGGCACACAGTCCTCCCTCCTCCCTGTTAATTTCCCTTGGGTCTCTCCTTGTGCCCATTTGGGGCCTCTCTTTCTAGTCTATATAGAATCATTTTGAACTGATTTTGTGAAAGCCTCATTTGGGCGCTTTTTTATGACTGTGGTACTGTTGACAGGAAGAGAGGATAGAGGCATAGAAACTTATTTGATTTAGAGAAAATGTTTGCAGAGTGAGCACAAGAAGCCTAGAGAGAAACTGTCCAATGCCACAGATGTTGGTACAGACCAGGAGCTGCTAATCCAATAGAAAGCATCAAGCACTGACCCTGTAGAGAAAACAGATGCCATCCCAAACTGTACCCCACAACCCCTGTAATGGATATACTGGTCTGATCTACCAGGTCTGCTCCTCATCTTCTATCATCATCCAGTGGCGATAAACACACATACACACACACACACACACACGTAGTAAGTGTATCTCTTTTATTCTTTGTTCACTTCCATATATATCTTTTTAGTAAAATAAACTGATAAGCAGAAGCAAAGCTTAAGCCAATCAGAGTAATTGGACGTGAGTGTTCATGTGAAAGATGCATGGGCTCCAGGCTAGGGAGATGGGTGCATGCACTGGTCAGGAGCTCAGCACGGACCAGGAAAGGAAACAACTGCCAATCAGACGTGCTTCCTGTCTATTAGCATTGTGCTGCAGACTCATTGTGGCACCGTGCCAGGTGCCATCTTTGAGAGAGTAATGTTGGGGGGTGCCGGCAAACACCCCCAACATCTCCCCCTTATTTATTTAATTACATGGCTTGGGATCGTGTCTGTCTTGGGTTGTTCATGGCAAACAGCATCCTTACCTGTCATCGGAATCCTGACCTCCAGGTGTCAGGACCCTGTCTTAGGTTGGTGTGCATTCCCACGAATCTTACCCATCTTTGACTACGGATCCAGCATATTAAGTCATATGTGGGGGGTATTTTCTGTAGTTAGAGCTGCAAATGCCTGTTTAATCACAGTAGCTTGATGTCTTTGTAATTGGCGGGTTTGTACAATTTTGTTGTAAATCCAAATACTTGCTATTAAAAATATCACTCCTAAGATAGCAGTCTGTAGCCAATTTTGTCGGACCCATCCTAGAACCTGGTTGGATAGTGTATTAACAGTAAACGCCAGGGTTGTGATGTCTACTTTAGTGCACTTAATTGTAGTGAATTGGTGTTGTAATTGTGTGGTTAAATTGTCAAATTTATGGGTCCAAGTACCCAATAATAGAGAAGATAGCTGTTTAGAAATATTAGCAGCAAGAGATAAATTGTTATAAGGAGCTGTAGTAATACAGAGGGCAATAGAATGATAAGAGCACCCCATAGAAATGATTTGCTTTACAATATCTAATGGTTCTTGGAGTAGATCTATCCTTTTGTTTAGTAACAGAATTCCTGTACGTAAGTGGGTACTTATCTGATCTTGAGTAAGTAATGCTTCTGAAGTAGCAGAAGAGAGTATATTTAAAGCTTGAGCTGTAGGAACTGTAGTGGCAAGGGCAGCAGCAGCAGTTGCAGTTAATGGCAACTGTTGCAATTATTGCCATTATTGTTGCAATAATGGCAGCTGTTATACAAAAATCTCTTTATTGTCTATTAAGAGAGTATCAGAGAGGAAACTGACATCCACTGGAACAGGCAGGTATCTTAGTACTTGTAAAATCACCACCAGGGTATGGGTAGACACGTTCCAACATTGAGCTAAAACACAAGAATAATCTGAATAATTTAGTGTTTAAGAGTTGGTTACATTGGATGTGAGAAGAAACATAAAAGGTGGGTACATGCACATAGGGGTAGGTGGATAGGTAAGATTTTTTCCATCTTGGTTATTTCAGTTTACTTTTACATTATTCTCCCATGTTGTATTGCCATTACTATAATAAGTATAATTATATGAATAATTGGAGTATCTCACTTGTTCGCCTAAAAGAAATGTCATGAGGGCAATATTGAAACAGGCTAATGATCTGCACACTGTCCACAAAGTAAAAGGCTTAGAGGGACCAGTTAGGGTATCATAATTTGTTGTTGTAAAATTAGTTCCATGCCAAGTTTTATTTTGTTTTGTTCCTGGTCCTTGGTAAGAATATGATCTTTGGGCGAGGCACTTTGGATAATACCAATCTACACAGGACTGCCAAATAGGTGGACATTGAGGTGTCCTATCTTCACATCTAAAAGGAAAATTTATTTGACAGCAAGTTTTATTATAGTCCAATCTTGGTGCAATACCTTGTAACATGGTTTCTTCTCCCCATCCATCACTTATACCTTTTCCTTGTGAAAAAGAGGGCATTTGTGATGGGGTTCTAATATCTTTGCCGATTAAATGTCCATCAGTATAATTAGCGAGGTCAATGCAAGGATTATGTAAGTAACCAGGAATCTGAAAACACAGAGTTCCTGATAACTCAAAGACAAACGTCCAATTCACAGCTGCTTGTGTTTTATCATAAGGAACATAGGGCAATCCTGCTGAATCATTGGTAGAAAATATGGCTGGGTACACTGAGGAAGTGTTAATTAGAGGGAGTGGGTAGGGGAATGTCTTTAATAGCCCCCAAAACTGTTGACTAGTCACCATACCGATGAGGCAGGTCAAAATGAGCACATGTCTTTGATGTCTTTTCATCTGCTGTTCTTACTTCTTCCATTTGTGGTATAGTCATTATCACTTGCACCAGTCTTCCAGGCACCCAGATAGGCGTTGGCTTATCCTGTGGGAAAACACAAACAGAGCCTTGAATCCAGTAAAGAACTGGATCCGGGCCATGCCATTGTCCATCAAGAACATCTTTCCATCTTACTGTGGCCCTGTTGCTTTTTACGGGGTTAGCATGCTGCTCTGAAGCAGAGCGAACTCTCATTATCCAAGGTTAAAAATTTATAATAAAGAAGGAAACAGAAAGTTTGTCCTTTGGGGACCGGAAGGTGTCCCCAATTCCCCCCTTTTGTTTATAAAGTGTATTTTTGAGGGTGAGATGGTCACGTTCAACAATGCCTTGACCTTGAGGATTATAAGGTATTCCTGTAGTAAGGGTGATGTCAAATTTTGTAAGGAATAGTTTCAAAGAAGTTGAGGTATATGCTGGGCCATTATCAGTTTTGATTTGTTTAGGTACATCCCTATTAGAGAAGGTCTGAAGACAATGAGTGATCACATCTCTAGTTTTTTCTCCTCTATGGAGAGATGCAAATATAATTCCTGAGTGAGTGTCCGCAGACACATGAATGAATTTAAGATTACCAAATTCTGGGATATGAGTAACATCCATTTGCCACAAATGATTAGGTAAAAGTCCTTTTGGATTAACACGTATAGAGGGTGGATGATGGAGGACTGTACATTGGCCACAAGATTTAACAATAGCATGGGCAGCATCTTTAGTAATGTTGAACTTGAGTTTTAGGGTGGTGGAATTAACATGAAACTGTTGATGGAACTTTTGAGCAGCTTCCACCTCAGAAAAAATGTGTATATCTCTAGTAGCCATATCTCCAAACTATTTCCCTCAGTTAAGGGTCCAGGCAGATTAGTATGGGCTCTAAGATGTCCAATAAAGAAGGGGTCTCTGCAATCCCATATCAATTGTTGTAAAGTCTGTAAAGGACTGGAGACGGCAGAGGTGAGAGCAATAAGTCCTGTACATTCCAGATTAGAAACAGCTTGAACCACATAAAGACTGTCTGAATGTATATTAATTGGGGTGTCAGAGAACAATTTAAAAGCCTCAATAACAACTAGAATTTCAGTATGTTGAGCAGAGGTGACGGGGAATATAAAAGTTTGTACTTAACCCTTGTAACTAATAGCTCTGGTCCCTGTCTTTGAGCCATCAGTGAATACCACAGGAGCCATCAGAATAGGCTGATGTCTAGTAACTTTTGGAAGAATTACATGATTATTGATACAAAATTGAAGATACGGATGCTTAGGAAAATGGTTATCAAATATAGCTTGGGTGGAACATTTAATAATAGTCCATGAATCTGAGGAATTATAAAGCCATGAAAGCTGGTTTTTGTTATAAGGAGTTATAATGGTAGTTGGATGAAATCCAAATACATTAATAGAAGATTTTAGTGCCTTTAATATTAGTTGAGCTATGGCTTCAGGATGAGGTAACAATGTTTTAGCAGGGGAGTAAGCTAAATGAACCCAAAATAAAGGCCCTTCTTGCCAGAATACCCCAGTAGGTAATTTTCTATCTGGAATAACAATAAATTGTAACGGCTTTTTTGGATCAATCCTGTCTACCTGTGCTAGGTCAAGTTTTTGTTGTACTAGCTTAAGAACTTGGCATGCCTCAGGATTAAGTACCCTGGGAGATGTCAGATGAGGATCTCCTTGAAGGATATTAAGTAGAGGAAGTAACTCCCCGGTAGATAGACGTAGGTAAGATCGAATCCAATTTATATCTACTAACAGTTTTTGAAAGTCATTTAAAGTTTTTAGATGATCTATTCTAATGATAGTTTTTAGGGGTTTAACTATAGTTCTATTCAACAAAGTACCCAAAAATTCCTGAGTATTGCCAAATTGTACTTTCTGGAGCAATAATAAGCCCCCAGGATTTAAAATAGACATTCTTTAACTCATTTTCTTCAGGATGACATACAAATATATCATCCATGTAATGATAAATCATTAATTTAGAATACAATTGTTGAATTGGTTTTAAACTTGGTCAACATAGATCTGACACATAGTAGGACTATTAGCCATACCCTGTGGCAATACTACCCATTCAAACCGTTGATCAGGTCCATGATGGTTTAAGGATGGAAGAGTAAATGCAAACCTCTCACTATCAGTAGGATGTAATGGAATAGAGAAAAAACAATCTTTGATATCTACAATTAAAGTAGGCCAGCTCTTAGGTAAGGCTGTGAGAACTGGAAGGCCCAAATTAACTGGACCCATGGGCTGCATTGTAGCATTAATAGCTCTAAGATCATGTAGAAGTCGCCATTTCCCTGATTTCTTTGATAACAAAAATAGGAGTATTCCATGGAGAGGTAGAGGGTTTAATGTGTCCCACTACTAATTGTTCCTGCACCAATTCTTGGGCCACTTTAATCTTTTCCTGGGTAAGGGGCCACTGAGGGTCCCAAACTGATGAATCAGATTTCCAAGTTATTTTAATCTTTTGTTGTTCAGTGGTACCTAAGAAAAACCCAGGCCCTTGTGACCTTGATTACTTTGGATGTTAATGGGTTGAATAATTCCCTGATTATGGCGACCAAGCTCCTTACCCCATATATGTCCCTGTTTTAGCATAATAGCCTGAGCTTCAGATCCATAATGACCTTCTGTCGTAAGTTTTAATTCCTTTTGTGTAAGAACATCCCTGCCCCATAAATTGACAGGCAGATGTTCTAAAACATAAGGTTGAAATGCTTCCTGTTGGCCTTCTGAATTTTTCCAGGATAATAGGGCACTACTTCTTTTTGGACTTATAGCAATGCCTAGTCCCCTTAATGTTTGTTCTGTTTCATCTAGAGGCCAGTCTTTTGGCCAATCTTTAAAACTAATAATACTGGTATCAGCCCCTGTATCAAGGAGTCCAGAGAATTTTTTATTTTTAATTGACAGATTCATCATAGGTCTTTGTTTTAGATCCATAGTAAGGCAAGCTTAATCGACCCCAGTGGATCCTAGGCCTGCATCTCCATGAATTGTTGTGGCAGATGGATAATTATTATGGCAGCTGGGGACAACCAGGAGTTGGGCAATGTGATCCCCAGGTGTTATAGAAATTATTCCTTGTGGGGAGGATGCAAGAACTTTAATTTCTCCTGTAAAATCTGGATCAATAACTCCAGGGACAACTATAAGTCCTTTAAGTGCACTAGAGCTTCTTCCCAATAGAATTCCCCCTGTCTCAGAGGGTAGAGGGCCCTTTAAATCTGTAAGAATAGGTTGTACTCACATCTCAGGAGTTAATATTGCTCTGGCGGTGGCACAGAGGTCCAATCCTGCGCTTCCTTTTGTGGCCCTTCTTGGCTTGTTAGAGGATAATAAGTCCTGGCCAATTGTTGAATCACCCCGTACATTTGTGTTGGGCCCTGGGGAGACAGGCCCCAATTCCCATTTTTTGTCTGGTCTTGTTGGGGAAGGGGATGTCCATCTACATCTATTATGGATCTATAGTCAGACGCCCAGTGGTTACCTTTTTTACATCTAGGGCATAGTTGGGGTTTTTGCCTCATAGGGGGCTGACTGAGATATCTTAATTGGGGTCAATCTTTTTTAAAATGTCCTCACTGTTTACAATAAAAGCAAGGCCCCATAGGTCCTCCCCCTTTAAATGTAGATTGTAATCCCTGAGTTATGGCTGCTGCCATAACTTGGCCCTTTATAACATTTTCATTAATATCTCTACATACTTTAATATAAGTACTCAAATCCTTATTTTTTCAGGGGCGAATAGCCTTCTTACACCACTTATTAGCTTGTTCATAGGCCAATTGTTTTATTAAAGGCATGGCCTGGTCCACATCCCCAAATATGCAACCTACTGTTTGCAGCAGTCCCTCTACAAAATCAGCATATGGCTCATTTGTTCATTGTAGGACTTTTGAAAGCTGCCCCTGTAAATCCCCACTTCCTTGAATAGTTCTCCATGCTTTAGTAGCTGCTGCAGCAATTTGCATATACACTGCAGGATCATAATTATGCTGTGCCTGCTGTCCTGTAAACTGTCCTGTTCCCATAAGCATTTCTAAATTCCATGCTGGATTACCTGCCACAGCATTATGATGGGCAGTGTCAGTGGAATATTCTTGTCATGCTGTTTTCCATACTAAGTATTGTCCTCCTGACAGTGTAGCTCTTGCTACATTGCCCCAATCATCTGGGGTAAGATTCATTCCTCCTACAGATTCTACCAATGAGAGAGTAAAAGCTGCTTGGGGGCCATATGACATAACGGTCTCCTTAAGTTGTTTTATAGTTTTAAAATCCAGTGGTTGATGATATCTATGGGTATTTTGGTCTTCAAAAACTGGGAAAACTGCCTCTTGTCACAGAATATCCCATTCATTTGATACAGTTTTTGCACAATGACACACTGGCATATGCCCACAATATTGAGTATTATAAGGCGGGGAAGCATGAGATGTGGGTTTAGTAAGAGTTTTTCTTTTTTCTACTAAATCTTTCCCCGTTGATTCCTTGATAGCAAGTTTTTTTGTTAATTCCCTAAGGTCCTCATGCTGATCTGAATCCTCTCCTTTCTCTGATTCTTCCTCTTTCTCTATAGTTCCTCTTTCTGATGCCTTGGATCGTTTCTCTTTTAATTCCTCCAGAGCCTCCTCCCCTTCTCTAAGGACCTCTCTACAGTGCAGCCATAGAGTTGTTAAGTACCCTCTAATTAAATCCAGATGGCTAGTGTTCCCATTGGTAATGGACTTATCTTATCAGCCGCCATTAAATCTTCTCCCAAATGATCCCACTGAGGAATATTTAACAGCCCTTCATCTAAAAGCCATGGTGTTATTTCTTCTACTGTTTTAAAAAAGAGTCTTGCTGTTTTTGTTTTTAGGGGCATCCCATTAGCTTTAAGGAGATCCCTCAAAAGCCCCTCCATTTGTGCCCATGACATTTCAGTACCCATTTTAAAATACAACTACGTAAATCTATCAGCACACAAAAATAAATCACCTTAATAGCAATAGCAAAAGCGAAAGCACACACATTAACTTTACAATAAACACAAGTCTCAGTCACAAATTTCTCTGAACTTTATCTAGTCACAACTCCTGCGAACTTAAATCTCGTCGCAAATCCTGTGAACTTAAATTTTGTCACAAATCCTGCGAACTTAACCCTGGCCAGAATTTTTCTTTTATAATTTTACCTGATTTATCTCCTGCTTTGTTTCTATGAGTTCCCAGGTTTCAGCACCACTTATTATCATGCAGCAGTGATAAACACACACACACACACACACACACACACGTAGTAAGGGTCTCTCCTTTATTCTTTGTTCGCTTTCATATATATCATTTTAGTAAAACAAACTGTTAAGCATAAGCAAAGCATAAGCCAATCAGAGTAAGTGCACGTGAGTGTTCATGTGAAAGATGCATGGGCTTCGGGCTAAGGAGATGGGTGCATGCACTGGTCACGAGCTCAGCATGGACCAGGAAAGGAATCAACCACCAATCAGACATGCTTCCTGTTTATTAGCATTGTGCTGAAGACTCATTGTGGCAACATGCCAGGCACCACCTTGGAGAGAGTAATGTTGGGGGGGGTGCTGGCAAATGCCCCCAACAATCTTCATCATCTATAGGTTTCCTTTCATGGAGAGTTCACAGGCCCAAAGGGCACCTCATGCCAGGCACTTGTCCCCTTCTGTGCCTTTCTTTCCTAATAAATCTCTGCCTGCGTCTCTGCTAAGAAAGAGACAAATCCCTCTCAAGAGCTTGTCAAGAACTTTAAAGACTGGGTTGAAGTCCTTTCTTTCTCCTGCAGACCTGCAGGATTCCATTTCAGAAGAACATAGCCTGCTCCTGTGAGTGCCTATGATGTAGTGGCCATGAGAGTGAAATCACTTACACCGCTAGTGTTCTGGTTTCCTTGAAACAGTACCAAGGGAAGACTAAGAACCCCTAGGTTAGGAGTGCTCAAAGACTGGGCACAGGGAAAGATCTGCTGGTCTGGAAACCTGACTAACACAAGAGTTTATGTCCCTAGTACTCACATAAATGTAGCACTCAGTCTTCTCCAGTTGTCTCCTCATCCGATGTGACCTTGGTGCTGATCTGTGACCTCATGGGATCTTCCCCATCTCCTCTGCTCCCTAGTGTCCTCTCCATATGGTAGTCTGGGAACAGTGTCCAGCAGAGTGTGGGGCCCTTCCCATCCTCTCTCCTTAACTCCCATAAAGTTTGTGATGTCATAATGGCCTGGGGAAGGAGCAGGCCCAGCTGTTTTTCCTACTAAGGACTTAGAGAGGGCATGAAGTCTTCAGGACTGTGTCCCCCAGTGTAAAATTCCTTGGGCCTAATGACCTCTACCTCCACTGTCTGCAGTCAGAGGTCTGAAAAGCCTGGCTCCAGTTCTGTTTCTGACCATGTTTTCCCTGGGTTTAGAAATGTCTGATTTGGGGCTGCTATGAGAAACCCAGGGTCACACTCTGTCCTGGGCCAAGGACAGAATTTGTCCAGGTGGTGGAACTAGAGTTCTCTCCTGCAGTCACTGGATACAGTTCCAAGAGCCTAGCCCAGGGCTTCTGGCCCAGGATGAGGGACAGTTAAAGATGATCACTGTAGCTACAAGTTTCAGTTTTGCCTCTGGACTTTCTGACCCTCATAGATAGTGATGATTACATCACCTTCTGATAAGATAAGATGAATTTTGTGACTCTGATCCCAAAGTCTGACCCTAGAAAATCCTTCCCAATGGGCACACAGCCCTCCCTCCTCCCTGTTAATTTCCCTTGGGTCTCTCCTTGTGCCCATTTGGGGCCTCTCTTTCTAGTCTATATAGAATCATTTTGAACTGATTTTGTGAAAGCTCCATTTGGGCGCTTTTTTGTGACTGTGGCACTGTTGGCAGGAAGAGAGGATAGAGGCATAGAAACTCATTTCATTTAGAGAAAATGTTTGCAGAGTGAGCACAAGAAGCCTAGAGAGAAACTGTCCAAGGCCACAGATGTTGGTACAGACCAGGAGCTGCTAATCCAATAGAGATCATCAAGCACTGGCCCTGGAGGGAAAACAGATGCCACCCCAAACTGTACCCCACAACCCCTGTAATGGAGAAACTGGTCTGACCCACCAGGTCTGCTCCTCATCTTCATCATCTACAGGTTTCCTTTCATGGAGAGTTCACAGCCCCAAAGGGCACCTCATGCCAGGCACTTGTCCCCCTCTGTGCCTTTCCTTTCCTAATAAATCTCTGCTTGTGTCTCTGCTAAGAAAGACAGAAATCCCTCTCAACAGCATGTCAAGAACTTTCAGGACTGGGTTGAAGTCCTTTCTTTCTCCTGCAGACCTGCAGGATCCCATCTGGTGGTGACAGGATTGCATTTCAGAAGAACATCGCCTGCTCCTGTGGGTGCCTATGATGTAGTGGCCATGATAGTGAAGTCACCTACACCCCTAGTGTTCTGGTTTCCTGAAACACCTGTCAGGCAATGAATGAACCAACTCAGCAGCACACTCACTGCCCCAAGCTCTACAATAGCTGGGACCTTGGCTCCCTCACCAGACCAGCCCCTATAAGGAAACCCTGCTGCCCAGACCAACCATAAGCAGGAAAGGGTGACCATACATCACCTGGGACTCCTGGAGGAGAAGAGGCTCCATCAAATCACTATGCCTGTCTGGTTTTGTGTATGGACTTCTCCCAAATGGACTTAGTAGAGCCTGTGCTGAAAAAAGACACTATAGGAGGACCACAGCTGGGCACAGAAGGAGGTTTGCAGCCTGACCCCAGTGCACTCTGGTCACCCTCAGGTTTACTCTGTCCACACACAGGAAGGAAATACTTGCATAAAGCCTCAGCCTGCTGCAGGCCACCTCTGTCATCAGGATAGGTGGTGAGGGGGCAGTTTGGCAGGCATGATACTAGAGTAAGGAAAGGGAATGAACACAGGAAAACTGGGCAGTATTGCTATAGGACAACCAGGAACTGACCCAACTGCTCTGACCCACGGCTCCATGGCAGGTAGGACCTTGGAACAAAGAGAGACTTGTTCACTGAAGACATGTCTAAGCAGGTAGCTAAGGGGGGGGGTTGGCACTGCTGAGTGCTTCTCATAAACCACTAGAGAACAGTTACAGGGAATAGAATTTTACCCACAAGAAAGCATACCCCTGGAAAATTCTGTCTACTCATCAGAGGGGTGAGAGCAAGCTGGGGAGAGAAGGGTGTGGTTGACAGTTCCTTAAGGACATGAGGACAGATGTACCCTGGGATGACACAAGAGTGGCCCCAAGGTCCTGGAGAGATGTAGGCTGCCCCTCCCACCATGGGCTTGGAGGACAGTGAGCCCAGGAAGTGGCTGCTGCCAGGTCCCCTCACAAGGCAGCTTCACCTACCCTCTTGCTCACCTCCATGAACACATGGTTACTCCTTCTGGACTCTCATCTGTGAGACTCAGGCAGAGAACCACCATGGTTAAGACAACCACAGAGTCCCACAAACTGAACCACAGGGACAGAGCTGTCCCTCAATCCCCAAACCTGTACTGATACTGGGGTCCAATACCAGCCTGGGGTGGTAGTGCTCATGACTCAGGCACAGAGTCACTGCAGAACACACACACTGTGTGACCCAGGCACAGAGCAACAGGGCCCGGGCTACCACATCTTCCATTATTGAATAGGACACTGACATCCACTCATTCTGGAAGGGGTATCCATCCCTGAAACTTTTGGATGGAGCATAAAGTCAAAACATTGGTTGTTGTTGTTGTTGTTTTTGTTGTTACTAGGGATAATACCCAAAGGTGCTTTACCACTGAGCTGCATCCACAGCCCTTTGTGTACTTTGATTTTGAGACAGGATCTTACCAGCTTGCCAGGACGGATCTCATGCTTGCAATCTTCCTGCCTCAGTCTCCCAACTCACTGGAATTGCAGAAGTGTGCCACCCTGACCAGAAGAAATGATTATTCCTGACCTCAGCCCCAGTGCCCTTGTGGGTTGTGAGCTTGCACCAAACATTTTCTTGTTTCCCCACTTCTCCCTCTGAATAGGAATGGGTACCAGGGCCTGTTCACATTGACTTTGGAAACACAGACTTGGTGGGATGCTGCACCTATACAGCGAGATCAGGTAGACTCAGCATAAACGTTGCCTTACCTCACCCTGCTGTGATGGACATGTTCACCTGAGACTCAGGACTTAATTGCCAAGGTGGACTTTGGGGGCTCATAAGAGGGAATAAAAGCATTCAACATGTTCTAGAAGGATGTGTCTTTTGGGAGGAACTGTGTGGCCTTAATGCCTGGTGAACCCTCTCCCATGTTTAATGTTAAACTCCTAGGATCACTGAGGAGGAATAGGTCAAGGGACACAGACCATCTGCATGGCATTGGTACACTCATGAGAGAGACCCAAGGAGCAAGGCTCTGATTGTGAAACACAGCAATAATGGATCTCCAGTATCCAGAAAAGGGTCCTGTATAGACACAAACTGCCAGTGACATGATGTGACGCACTGTGAAAACAGAAGTACATGCAACAGTGTGTTGTAACCTAGTGTACCATTGCATATGGTATATTACATGCATCAACACAGAATGTACCATGACATGACAAAACGGGATGTATCTTGATATTCCAAACATGGCATCGCACACCCCGACATAAGATGAAATGTCATACATGTGCTAGCACTCAACAACATGACATAATATATGGTTGGCATGCCATGACTTCTGATGGTGTGTCAACACATACTGACACAGGTGCAGATGCAGATTGGGCCACAGGTGTTAGGAGGGCATTTCATGGAAAGTGGTGGCACCCAAAGTGTGCCAACACAGTGACAGGTCTCCCCTGAGGGGATGAGGAGCAAATGGCCTCTCAAAGGTTTGGGTCAGTGACTTGACTTGGTCTCAGAAGCCCCAAAGTCATGCTCCTCAAACTGTCCTCAGCTCAGCCACAGAGCCAGGGGGCCCATCCCAGAGGAGCCCAAGAAAGGGCAGTGGCCTGGTGCAGAGTGAGACTCAGGGATATACTGCAGTTCCTTTGGCTGGGGTCTCCAGTGCAGAGATGAGACCCTGAAAGTTCCACTTCTCATTTAATGGGCTGACCAGAAGTTTAGACAACCCCTGATGCTCCCCACATCACAGCTCAAGGACTAAGCAGATCCATGTCTGGCTCTGCAGGCTTGCACATGAGTGGCATCCCAGGGAACTGGGGAAAGTGCCTGTTGCCCTCCAGCCTCATTCCTACTCAGCCATGTGCTGAGAGGAACCACCCTGCACTGTGTCCTGCAAGTCACAGACAAGACTGGGGAGGGGCCAGATGAAGGGCCCTGGGCATCAGGGAGGACAGCCGCACACAGGGCTGCTCTCCCTCCACTCCTCAGGATGCCAACAGGCCTACCCCAGATGGGGTTCCACAGGTCCCCTTGACCACTGCCTTAATACCACTTACATCAGTGTCAACTTCAAAAACAGCTGCAAAGCCTCTTTGGAGAGTTTGCTCAGGGCAAGAGCTTCACCTCAGCTTCTTTCCCCAGTGCCAGCTGTATTTTCCATTACTTGTCACTCAGGTGGAAGTGCTCAGGGGACATGGTTAGACACTCCAGCACCTCTGATCATCCCACAGCATGGCACAGAGGCAGGACGGTGTGACAGTCAAAGGAAAATGGTGCCCTTCTCCCAGGGCTGCAGACAGTTCTCCTCCTTGTCCCTCCACATCTGCAGTTAACAGGGTTGCCAATTGTCAGAAAACAGGCAGCCCCTCTGTGACAAGTGTGGGGCCCTTTTCTGAGCTTGGCTCTATTGGCTCCTCTGAGTTTTGTCTGGGGTGGGGGCAGATATATCTTCCAAGTTGGCCTCTTGGCATGCTGCTTCTTCAATCTTCCCTCAGAAACAAATTTTCTTAAATGGACTCTGCAGAATTCAATTCTAGAACTTGCCATCATTTTTGATGGATACAAATTTTCTAAAGAAAATTTGAATCATCTGTCAGCATTAGGGGTTCCCAGTGTCCACATTATAAATTACATGGGTTTACAAAGCAGCATATATTGTAACTAAAAAGACCTGAGCTCAAAAGCAGAAGAACTAATCATCACCCTCACTGATACTTTCACAAGCATATAATCCAGGTAGTCAATGTACAGTAATGCAAACACATTTACAATCACTTTATCACATTCATTTGTAATAATACTCAATAGAAAACTGGTTCTTGATCGAACATTGGACAGTTAAGTCACCTACTCTCTGCAAAATATGTCTGAGCACGATGAAGTACCCAAAGAAATGCAGCCCCTCCCATGTAAAGGAAGCCCATGCTGGCCAGGCCATGCCTGCTCAGGCACTCTGCCAGATTTGAGACCAGATAGAGCAGGATGAGGGCAGAGAGCCATGGGGTGACCACATGCAGCTGACCAGGCACTGAGTCTTGAACTCTGATTCCCAAGACTTTGTGCTGAACAGGACTACAGCCAGCCCTGCACACTGAAGAGGCTGGCAATGCGCTCGGTGTCTGCAAGTCACAGGCCATATGGAGACCAGGGCTGCCCAAGGAGACTGGGCCACAATGACTATGGGAATTGTGGCCATCAGCACTGCCCCAGCTCAGACCCCTCAGGACAAAGCCACTCTGCCCCTGCTCACTTGGAATGTGCACAGGACATTGAAAAGCTGGGTGCCTGCATTTCCCATGCCCTGAGAACTGGGCACAGGTGCCTGTCACTGTGAGAGGGCAGTATAGGTGACAGCCACTGCAGCTGCACTGGGAGCCCAGAGGGCAGGGAGGTGGCAGACACCATGGGGTGTCACCCAGGCCTTGTTCCCACTAGACTCTCTAAGATCTCTGCTGTTCACTGGAGTCAGTGTGAGTATCTCGAGGACCTAAGCACTGGCCCACCCAGGACTGGATCTGCATCCACATGGGCCCAGCCATGGGACTCCAAGCCAGCAGAAGCTACGAGGGTGATACTACAGTGGCCTCTTCATGCAGATATTCTGCACAGTGTAGGGAGACTTGTGCAGAGTGGGCAGTAGCTCTTCTGGCTGGTTCCAGCTGGTTGAGAGGACACCACAAACATGAGGACTTCATTGAACATCACAGTGTCACTACATCAATGTGGCAGTAAATCCTGGTGCTTGAGGTTCAGAAAAGGAGTGTCCCAGAACCAGGGCAATGTTCCCTCTGGGGTCATTTGCCAAGGTTCAGACACAGTTTTGGTTGTCACTCAGAGGGGTAGTCAACAGATCTCCTGAGTGGACATGAGGGATTGCACAGACACACCACACAGCATGTGATGCCCCCAGCACATAATTAACCACTTCCAGTGGAGGGCAGGCCATTTGCTCACTGGTACCATCTTTTCTTCTGCTGCTTAAAGAGGACCTCTATCTCATGTCAAACTCCAGATCCTCCCCAGTCCAGGGTTCACATGCCACCAAGAAGGGCCAATTCTATCCTCTGGATATCTGAATCACAGCCTCACAGGGTTCACAGGGTTGGAGCAATTTCCCTATGATGGTGGCACAGGGACACATAGCTGCCCTGTCATCTCACCCCCAAGTCTGGCTTTACAGTTAATATACTCAGCCCTGTGATTTGCCCCAAGACATTCCAGCAATTTTCTTCAGGACATTAAATCCAGGTCCCCAAAGCTGGTTTCTGTTGCTTGTACTCTACACTGGATGAGCCTCTGTGGCTTGGGTACCCTCTCCTTCCTCCCACAGCAGCAAGTACTTCAAAACAGGCTGTGGAGAGAGCTGGGTCTGCCTAGTGCTAGAAGGACAATGAGCAGAGGACATGAGGACAGTGAGTCTCACTCTGATGACAGCAACAGAGAGAGAGAGAGACAGAGAGAGAAAGAGACAGAGAGACAGAGAGAAGACACAGGCAGGACACTGAATGCCATTCTCCATCTTCCATGATAGCAAGAACTCTGCTTTTGTCCCCATTTGTGGTAGCAAACAAGGAGCTAAGGGAAGAGAAGAGCCTGTTCCTCACTGGGCTCTTTCCCCAACAAGATTGGTCATCAGTTCAAGGACCAATCACATGACTCACTTGAGTGGGCATGTCTTCCAGTTTCAGCCAATGAAAACCAAGGGCATCTATAAGAGGGCCCCAGGAAAGACACCTCAAGACACACATGAAAACAATCGCAGTTTTCCTCCTTCTCTGTTTTGGACATGGCCTGATGATGCTTGAGCCATGGCAGTCATCCCAGACCCTGAGGCAAAGACCAGAGAATATGAGAAATGCAGAGAGAGAGGACTGACACCCTTGCAACTCTGGGTAACCAAACTGGAGTTGCTTTCTGGTCTTCCTGTGGGACAAGCTAATAAATGCCTTTTTAACTTTACCAGAGTTTCTCAGACTTTAATGTGCACATGATTCACCCAGGGTTTTATAAAAAATGCAGCTTCTTCCTCATTAGCTCCAAGATCAACCTGAGATTTCAAGTTCTAACAGACCCTAGATGCTGATGCTGAGGCTGTGGGTCTGCTGACCACACTTTGGCTGGAAGGGGGTGAGCCACACTTGGGGGTCTTCCTCTCACCTGCTGCAGGAAGCATCCCCACTCATAACCATCTGCATGTTAACCAGCCACTGGGTGGAGCTGAGTGTCAGCTTCCCACCAATCAGATGCCCCTCCTCCATCTGTGGGTGGAGCCAAGACAGGTGGGGAATGTGGTCCTTCTCCCACAAGGCAGGAAGGCTTGTTGGATGAGAGAGTGAGATGTAGACAGAGCCAGTATGCAGGCGACCTGGGAAGGTGTTGATTGGGGGCTGTTCTGGTTTTCTGTTGCCTCTTTATGGTCAGTTTATCACATGGTCCTGAAATTCTCATGAACAGAGATAGGTTAGGGTCTGGTGCCCCATCTAGGTGGCACATTCTGGGTATCTGAGGGCATTATAGGTACCCACACTGGGTGCTGCACCCAGAGGTTTCTGCTGGATAGAGCTGGAATCTGGCTTGGGCATCAGAAAATTTTAAACCTTTCCTAAGTTTTCTGAAGGACAGCCAGGGATGAGAGCCATGGGGCAAACCTGATTTCACAGAAGAGAAATTAAGCTCCCACACTGGTCAGCAAGTCAGTCCCTTGTAAGGTTCAAAGATTTCCCTTTGCAGGTGTGGGGACATCACAGTCATCCTCTGCAGCTGGCACCTCCATGGGACCTGGAGAAAGGAGCACTCAGGAATCTCTCTCTCTCTCTCTCTCTCTCTCTCTCTCTCTCTCTCTCTCTCTCTCTCTCTCTGACCTAAGTCTCAAGTAGCTCCTGCCTCTGCTCTGTGAAAGTATTTGCCCCATGGATGTGAACACCTGTCACCTCCTTGAACTAAGGAGGAAGGGGGAACAAGGGTAGAGACATGGGTAACACCAGGTGTGCCCTCTGGTCCTGTCTCACTTAGGAAGCACCTCACACCAGGATTGGCTCTTGACAAGGGAAGCTGCCTGAGGAGACTGGGGACTGCACACTAAGAGCCACTGGGTGCTTCCCAACCCTGCCTGGAAGCCTCTCCTGCCTGGATGTTAGATCAGGGCTACACAGGATTCTGCTCATACACCTGATATTCATTCCCCTAAAATCTTTCCATTCCAGGTCCCAGATCCCACATGGTGAAGAGCACTAACACACAATAGCCACAAAGTGAGTTGGTCACAGGTAACAAACACAGCAACAGAGAGATTGTGTAGCTGTTCTGAGCTGCAGGGAGTGTTTGTGGGATTATGGGTTCTGAGGGATCACAGCCTCCTCTGCTATTGGGTGAGAACAATGAGAATTAGGCACAAGAATCACATGGTACAAGGAGCCAGTGCTGTGCTCCTCCTGAGGTTGGTGGAGACTGAGTTTGAGTGTGGCCTGGACAGGCTTCCTGAAGCCACCTGCACAACCAGGTTGGGACACACAGAGGGAGAGTGGACAGCACCTGCCAGGTCCCAGTTCCTAGTCTCCAGCCTGTTCCACTGCAGAGAGGAAAGCTGCTTCCTTCCTCCTCTGCTCTTCTGGGTGAGGGACACAGGAAACCTGACCTGTGGGTCTCCAGACAGCTCTGTGCACCAACACCCCCAGCTCAGTGCAGTGACATCTCTTCCCAACACACAGCCTTCTAAACCAGCAGGAGCACAGTGACTCAAAGCAAGCATGTGGAACTCAAGGGATCCAGCAGGAAGAGGCTGCACCTGTTTCAAACATTCAGTCAGCCCCCACCTGCTTGGGGCAGCAGGAAAATGTGCAATGCATCTGCTGCTTGCCAGGCATGTGCCCAACCTATGGCAATCACAGGAAGACATGGATTTAACTAACAGAGTGGTACGGTGCACACCTCACAGAGGAACCCAGCCTTGGAGCAGGATGCTGAGATGATTAAAGCTCTAAAGGGCATTCAAATGACTCTCCAAGGACAATCTGCCCTGAGATGACAGTCTCGGTAGTAGTCATTAGCCAGCACCCCATGTTCCACCTGTGCACAGTGTGATCAGGTCATGTCTCCAGGAGCAGGGGAGAGTCAGGAGGTGACAGGCATGTGAGCTGGATGGTGCTACATGGAGGATCCATCCAGGGTAGATGGCTCCCAGGGAAACAAGGGTGAACAACAGAATTGTGGGCAGGGGGACCTGGGGGAGCAGGCACAGGTCTAAGGGGGAAATGGGCACTGGATGGCCAGCTCCAAGTGTTTCCTGGTCATTTTTGGTGATTCCATCCATCAACCCTGTGCTGGTTCCATGATGTTAAAATTCCAGTCATTGGAGAGAATGCACCCACCTCTGGTTCCCAGGCACAGCTGGTGGCTCAGATGAAGAGAGGTGACCACTCAGGACATTCTCTGTGACTGACAACACCTTGTGAGCAGAGCCCTGTTCCAAACCTGACACCAGTAGTGGTGGTGTCAGGAACAGACCCTGCTATCTGCAGAATGAATTTGTAAGTGGATTTCAGACTCCCATTGAGACTTTGGTCTCCATCCAGTGGAATGGCTTGGTTAATCAATTGTTCCAACAGCATCTATGATCACTGCTTCCAGAAAGAACAACTCAGATGTTGAAGCAGAAAGAGAAATGGCAGTGTGGCCCTGTGGCAGCCTGGTTTTGTGTAATGTCAACTCTGTGAACCCCAGAGGAGGAGGCTAGTGTGATTTTCTGGGGAGTATGGTAAGGGGCTGCAATGCCAGTTCTGAGGCATCAGGGTCTTAAATAACTCAGAGCAGGCAAAGAACTGCCCTCATCAGTGACATTGAGTCTGGGGAGAGTTGACCTGGAACAGGCCAGAACTGCTGGGGCACAGGGCTCTGGCTTCTATGTCCACATGAGGAAGGTGATAAATTACAGGTGTCAGAAAATTGCACTCTATCACAGCTGCTTGATGATGTGATCAACCAGCTGGAGTGCCAACTGACACATGATAAATCAGCCATGATGCTGCATGGAACTGCAGGCACAGGCTGGGTCAATCATGGACAGAGTGCTTCCTGTAGGGGCAACCAGCCCCCTAGGGTACAGTGACAATAACTGGAGACAGATTTAGTTGTCACAACCCTGGGGGTGGGAGGCTGCTGCCATCCAGGAGGTAGAGGTCAAGGATGTGGCTAAGCCTCCTATGACACCAGTACAGGCCCCCCAAATAGCTTTATCCTGCCTGATGTGTCACTATTTATAGCCACTTTCTCTCCCACCTCTGAGTAATGCCAGAGATGTGCACAGAGGGATGTCTGACTCCATTTGGGGGTCACTGGCCTCATGCAGAACCAAATCTGAGTATAAGCCAGTGTTACACTGCCTCTCCTGCTTCCTTCCTGTTCTATTTACCTCTTCCCACTTTTGTTTTCCATTACAGGGGAAATGACAAAAGCATACTGGAGAGTCACTGAAAGCATTGTTCTCTTCAATTAAAACTGAATTGGAAATAACTCCTTGAAAGCAGAAAATGAACTGAGAGAGAAGACTTGAGAGCCATTGAAAATTGAGCAGCTCAGGAGAGGAGCAAATATGTCTCCAGATGAGATGGCTGGTCCAGTAGAACCCCAGTCTGAGTGGAGCTGTGGGCAGGGAGGCTTGGAGAGGCTCCTGCTTCTCCACCAAGCCAGTTCAGTGCAGGTCGCCGGCAATATGGAATGATAGCATTGCATAGAAAGTGTCAGAAAGCACCATCCATGGTGAAGAGAAATAATGTTTTGTGAAATTTCAGATTCACAAGGTGTGTGTCTCTCTGTGTTTGTGTGTGTGTGTGTGTGTGTGTGTGTGTGTGTGTGTGTGTGCCTGTGAATGCACTGTGCTCCATAGCAAATGTATTTCTCATAATGGGTCAAGGTCAAAACAGCTTGGAAAACACAGGATAAGATTAAATAATGGAGAGTTTGAAAATCACCCAGCATTTGTCAGCAAATTCTGCAAGAAAAAAGAATGAGAAAATGATAGATTCAAGGAAATGAGGCTGAAAAAGAGAGAATGCAGGGCACTTCACTGCCCTGGGCCATGTGGAGGGGAGCATTTACCTGTCTCTTGACCTATATACCTGCGAGCCTCCAACCCATTTCTGGCAGGTTTTGCAGACTCTGCAAGAGCTGGTGGGTTCATACACCAACACACATGGGTGCAGTTTTTACTTGAATAGTTGTTTGTGCCCTTGCATATGTTCTAAGAGGAAATCAAACATGTGGTTCCATGGGTGGCAGATAAGGACAAAGGGTTGGTGCCACATGCATGAATTTACTTTTCAGGTGGTCTGGTTTAGGGGAAAACATAGGGTTAGGGGTGTGTCTGTGCTCATGTCTGTGTATGGCCCTCAAGGGACACAGCTGTGTAGCCCTGAACCCTGTGGGCCTCCTTACAGCTCAGGGAAGGCCTGACCCTAGCCAGCCACACCCACATTCTCTTGGGAAAGGTGACAAATTGAGGGACCTGAGAACAGCAAAGCCATGGATATGAGGCATCCCAGATACCCAACTTCTTCTCAGGACTTCACAAAAGAACAACCAGTTCCTCCACTGATTCCCCTGCTGACATGGAGTCCCAGAACCTCCCAGATGCCCCAACCCCTCTGAGACAGGCTCCCAGTGCTCCCAGGCCAGCCAGGCTGGTGGCCTCCTTCTGTAGACATTTATTTCTGCACCTGCTGAACCAGGTTTCCCTTTTTCCCTTGACCTCTGAGGTCACTGACTGAGTTTGCCCAAGGTGGCCTTCAATGCACAGAGACCCCATTATGAAGCCCATGGTGTCCTCAACCACTGAGCAGTATTCACACAGAAGCTTGCATTGCTCCCCAGTGTCCAACTCAGACCTGTTCTGGCTTTTGGTTTTCACAAATATCCACCTTCTGACTAGGATCTGGGTTTTTTCTGAGCACCCATGCCCCTGGAGTTTTTTGGGTGCTCAGAGCTCTCCAAATTTCTGCAGGATTCCAGCATTTGCACAGGAAGTCCCAGCCCAGTGGGAGGAACAGGTGGCCCAGAAGTGAAACAGACAGCATACCTGGTGCTGGGGTGGTATGGTCATCCCCAGCAGTGGGAGAGAGGTAACAGTCTAATTGTAACCAGGCTGACCCCTCCCTGAGTTCAAAGGACCCAGTCCTCACTGACTATGGACAACAGTATGGGAATAAAGAAATCAGTCCTTAGAGGCGTGAATTGGAACCTTCACTTTGGCTGGTCCTGACTGTCGCTTCATATCAACCTCAAATCAGAATCTGCCAAGTATGTTCATTTGTGGTTTTTTTTTTTTTTTTTTTTTTTTTGAGACATGGTCTGGCTGAGTTGGTGGGCCTGGAACTTGCAACCCACCCACCTCAGCCTCCCTAGCAGCTGGCACTCAGGAGCCTGGGAGTATGACTTACACCCACCTATGCAAGACCCCACCAAGTTCCCAGACAGCGCTTCTCCCCATGCAGGGTGAGAGTGATGGCCACACCCCCTATGGATGTCAGAACCACGTGAGCAATGCAGGAGCAAGCTGGCCACAGTGGGTGCCCCAATGATGCCTCTGTTTTCCCTCAGGGAGGAGTCCCTTCTAACTATGGTCAGAGGAGGAAAACTGAAGGTCCCTGGAGCTGGGAGAGGGATAGGAGCAGGCACCAGGCCCCATCAGGTGTTCACAGGGGCCCTGAATGTGTGGTTATCAACACCCTGCAGAGAGGGTCAAAGCCTGTCCCTTCTGCTGCCGGGACCCCACGCCTTCCCTCCCTATGCACCAGGGGTTCTTTGGCCAAGAGCCAGATGCTGAAGGGGCATGTCACAGACCCAGAAAACTGACTCACAGGCAGTGAGTCCCTGGATGATCAACACTGCCAGACAGGCACCATATCAGGGCCCAGAGAGTCCAGGATGGCAGCTAATGACAAATCAGGGGTGGTGTGGGGACAGGACTGGAGGAGCCCAGCTGAGTGGCTTCAAACTGGCAGAAAACTGCAGGATCTAGCAAAAGGTGGGTAACTGCCTCACTGGGCATTCTGAAGTAGTTTTAAGGGTGGCCTTTGAATGCTCTCATTCCTGCTCTTCTGTTCCCTCCTCAGCCTGCCACAAAGTGTCTGAGGAGTCTCATCTGACCAGTACATGAGCAGGGCCTGGAGAGCCAGCCCTCAGGAGCTCCACTGTGGTGGTGGCCAACCATATTCCACTCTTTTCAAAGTGAACGTGGCTCTGCCATCTCCCACAGTGAAGAAGAAACTTCAAGCTCATCCAAGAACAGTGAGAAATGCTGTTGTAAAAATGAAAGGTCCCGACCCCTTTTCCATTCATGGGCCTCAAACATGAGCTGTTTCCAGTCTCTCTGAAAGAGATCCACACTCTTGAGGAATTCACAATTTAAGATTATTTCTGAGATTCAGGGGGTTGCATCAGTGTGCAGCACCTAAGCTAGTTTGTGATGGAGAATCCAGAGTTCACCTGGCTTCTTTTGGTGTCCTTTGTCACAAGAACCAAGGACTTGGCAGGACTGGAGTCTCCCTGTAGGTTATGGGGTCACTGTCCTGGTCTGGACTGAGGTGCCTGGTGACCTGGTGTTGGTCAGCATGGGAGGGAACATGGGCAGGCTGAGGAGTTGATGGAGAGGGAAGGAAGGTGAGATCCAGCACCTTGGGGTCCCTAGGCCTCTACCTCCACTGCCCAGGGCCAGCCTGCCTTGCCACCCCCTGCTGACCATACTCCTCTGGGTGAGTCCAGCCATCCTGGGGTAGGTTCCAGGACCTTAGCCTGGGTTGTTCAGAAAACCCGGCCCCTGAAGGCCCCATTCACCCTGGGTGCTCTGCCATCTCCTCACTTACTGTGGCTGGGATGGTTTCCATGGTTGCTCCTCTTAGAGCAACCCTGGGGACACAGGGTGCAAGGGCTTCAGAGTTCATGGTGACATAACATGACCTGAGACCTTGCCTGACAGGGCACAAAGTGACATTACTGCATTAAATTAGGAGCTTCAGCAATGTGAGCATGTTCCCTGGTCAATGATAAGTTGTTTGGTAAAAGACACATTGGATGTTTGCAATCATTCCATATGCTGAGGAAGGGCTCTGACAAGTGATAAATGAGAAAATTAGAGGCTTCAAGAAAATGTAAATACCATCCTTTTTAAGTCTGTCCCTTTGCAGGAATAGAAAAAAAAATGTTTTCTCAAAGCAATGAGGCATTTCTTTTCTTCTCTCCACCACAAGGAAAATGACTGTGGCTATTTACATACATTTACATATCTTGATATTTCTTCCTCATCCCTACCAATATGGGAACAGATGCTGTGGTTTCAGCTCTTTTTCTTCCCTCAGGGTCACTCCTGAGGAACATTTGTACACATTTTTTTTTTCTGATCTACATCTTCCCATAACATTTTAGTGCCACAGACCCATTGTAGAAAGGCTTATGGGCTGCAGGTCTGTGTATTTACATAAAGCAAGCAAGACCTCTCTGTGCCCCATCCTCTCACCCCCAGAACTCCAGAGATGCTTTGTCCCCTGTGGAGTAGTCTTCTCTACTGAGATAAGGGGCTGTGGTTTCTTCTTTAGCTCAGTCATCAAGCATGCATCTTGTCAGTCTGGGCTGGACACAGGACATGGCCATGAGCAAAGCAGGTTGTCCCATTCCTCCTGGATCTGATGTTGTACCAGGAATACAGATCAAAGGTGATGAGCTACCACATACAGTGAGATGGAGGGACCTGTTGAGAGTGGTAATGCAGAGCATCAGAGTGGTGCACAGGCTACCCAGGGGGCCCTGGGAGAATTGGCACCCAGACAGGGGACAGCGACTGCCTGGGATTTGGGGAAGTGGTGGAACCAAAGCAGGTAGAGGGATCTACTGCAGGTAGAGAGATCAACAAGCCCAATTCCTAAGAGGAGAGGGCAGAGATGAAGGGGGCTATAGCCCAAGGGTCAAAAAGGCTATAGGGTGGTGACACCAGAGAGGTTACAGGTGATCACAGGGAAGGGTAGATGGGTCATTTCAGGCTTTGGGACCCTGTGAAGATTCAGCTTTTACTTTGAGGTAAATGGGAACCACTGAACTTTTTATAAAATATTGTCATAAAGGTAGAGGTTGGAAGGGTTGAGAATCAGGATCCTGGGACAATACCATCAGGGATTCACCCTCCTCCAAAACTGCAGCCCAACTCTCTTTAGGGGAACAAAGCCTTCCCCCATTGGATACAGTCAGGAGGGCCTGCCCATCAAGGAGGCTGGTCCCTGGCCTGGACAATCTGCTCTTTTCTGGAGGCTTCATCCTTGGTAGGGTGACCAAGACATCAGGACTGTTGAAACCACTTTTCTTGGCAGTCCTGCTGTTTACAGGGAGCTCTAACCCCAAATGAAAGCAAATAAGGCACCCCCAGACAGCCATCAAAAGATAGCCCAAGTCCTACAGGAATGTCTACCAAAAATATCAATAAGATCACACCTGAAAACCAAACCAATGTAAAGCTTATCTGGGGAAGCTGATTCCATGTGCTTTTTGACATCTCTCTCCTTAGCTGAACAGCACTGGGGTCCCTAAACCCTTTTCTCAACTAGTCCTTGACCTCAGTCATGATTGTTCCAGACCTGCAAAGTTCTTTTTCAGTAAGAATTGTGCTAAGTCAGCTTGGAAAGGATCCCCCACCTGCCCTGATATCTGACCACCTGGCCTGTCCCTGCAGGAGTCCTGTTTAATGGATCTAGCTGGAGTCCTTCCTCTCTTTCCATCTCCTTAGTAACCTTTCATCACATCTTCCCACAACCTGCTCCTTGGCTATGATTCTCTATTGTTCTTTCTACCTTCAGAGTCAAGCCTGATCTCTCTCCCCTATTGTGATATTAGTCTTGATGCTTGCTATGGCTTAGATGAGGCTGAGCCCTCCAAGGTTCATGTACCAGAAGCACAGTGCCCAGTGTGGCCATGTCAAGAGGTGGTTCCCTCTTTAAGAGATGGGGTCTAAGGAGGATTTTACTGACACCTCTCCACTCTCTGTGTCCCTGCCTTACCATGCAATATCTTCCTCTCATGCACATTCCTTCTAAGATGCCATCAGTCATAAAGTTACACAGCCAGGGTACCCTTAACAAAGACAGTACCAGGCTATTTTGGCTTTCAGTTTCTAAAACTGTGAACTAAATACACCTCTTTTCTCTATCAGGGATCCAGCCTTGAGTATTTGGTTACAGTAATGGAAAGCAGACTGATTAACTCCTATTGCAGTAATCCTGAGCAAAATCTTCCTTACCATTTTAGCAAGTACCAGAAAAAATTTTCTTTGACACATTTTACACAATAAACATCTCCTGGGCTCCTACTATATGGCAGACCCTGTATTGTGCAGTAGGGATTAAATGCCTACCAATCCAAAGACAATCTCTGTCCCCATGGGGTGTGTGTGCAGTCAAATGGGGGGAGGACAGACACTGGGCATGTTAGCTACTGCAGGCAGACCTAGCAACAGGGGGTGTATATTTATGGAAGGAGATGTCTAAATCAAATTTCTATAAAACAAACCACATTCAAAGCTCTGCATTGTCATAAAAATGATAAATATTTATGTAACATAAGCAACAAGCTCTTCATTTGCCTTTTCTCTTGTTCTGGACTCATTGTCTAGAGCTATCCAGAAGCACAGAGACCTGGTTCAGCAAAGCTCATTTTCATTTTCATTTTAAATACTCCAGAGACAGCAACTCAAATCAGCAGCAGAAATGATTTTCTCACACAATCCTTGGTCTACGTAAAGCATCACCTTCCTACACTCCTCTGTTTGGTTCATTCACAGGCTCCTGACTCTTCTCCATCAAGGCTTATGGCAGCATACCCAGAGAGTAAAGGTGACCTGTGGATATGGGGACTTTGTTCCCAAGGTCATTTTCACATGAAATGCCCCCAGCTTGTCCCTTCCCGGGTGTGAGTCCATCTGCTGAGTCACCTTGGACCAGAGCCACACTTTCCATGGCCCCTCAGCTCCAAGCACATTTCACATGGTGTCTTGTATAATCTTTACCGCTCTCCCCACCATGGGGCAGATTCTGTTACTGTCACCATGTCAAAGATAATGATGAAGAGGCTCAGAAGTTTATCTGAGGTCTCACAGCTAGAAAAGTGGGGAACAGAGATTCAATTTCCACCAGTCCAACTCCAGACTCCACATTTTTAACCATGTTACCAATATCTCCCTGAAGAACAATGAGGTGAATTCACAGGCTCATCACTTGTGGCTTTGGGGTTAGCAGGCAGGTAGATTACCACTGCAAAGCTTTCCTCTGCCATAGATCCCTCCTGCCTGGACCACAGCCCACTCATCTGATGAACCTGCCTGACACTGATGAACCTTTCCTCCACCACAGGCCCTTGTTCTCACATGCCTGGCTGACTCTGGGTTCAGGGCCCTCTGGCTGCCCTAGGCTGTGCCCATGCAGAACCACATCCAACCTTTGGGAATGACCCAGCCTCCATTCCTCATCCAAGGCTCTTGTCCTGAAAGTTGCCCCCATAGCAGGAGATGCTGGCACAGCTAGCATCCACATTCCAGTTGGGTTTGCATTGTCAGGACACATGATGACCTCCCTCTCCACAGTAAGTACTGCCTGACATTATACACACATCAGCACCATGCATGTTGGTCTACCTCCTGCATTTTTAAGGTGGTTCTGCAGACCTCAGCTTTCCCAAATGTGAATCTGGTTCAAAATCTGGCACCTTGAGTAATCTTCCTTGCCCCAACACCTAAAATCACACTGATCCCCCATTGTCTTTGCCGAGGGACAGAGTCCCATCCTTGTGAGTCAGATCAGAGTCAGATGGGGTGTTGGCAAGGGAAAGTGGACCTGTTGGCTGTGAAATGAAAAAAAAGTGTTCAGATCTCTAGAGCAGGCTTCCCCTATATTTTTTGACCAGGATCCACAGTAAGAGATGTGGTTTATATCAGAATGAGATCCAAGCACTTGTGTGTGTGCAGAGGTACACACTAACACATAGGAGCAGGGTGGGGGATGTCAGGAATGTCACAGATCAACAACAGATGTAAGAGACAGAGGAAGGACATTTGTTGAATCTCTATTTTTAAAACAACTAGAGAAAATGTTTATGAGAAAATGGTAATTCAAATAGTGAATATTTGATAATATTCAAGGGATTATTGCTAATTAATTTTAGGCAAGATTCTAGCCTTGTATCTGTGAGTAAAATGAAGTCCTTATCTTTTAGAGAAATGTGCTAAAGTTTAGGATTGGCCTAAAAATAATCCAGAAAAAATAAACTTGTGTTAAGTTGCTAATGAACTAAACATTTGGATCTTGAGACTTGAAGCCTGGCAGCATGAGAACAGATGGGTCCCTCATGCTCTCCTCTCTGTGCCATGTTCAAGAACATGCATAATATAGAGTCAATTAATGTACTCAGCAAAATACTACTGTACTAAATTCATAAGCAAAGAAAGTTCCAAATAGACCATGTGTTTGATAAAGGTGGCAGGGAATGTCTTGGATGGTAGACTCTGAAGACAACCTCCCTGGGTTTGGACCCTTTCTTTGTCACTTACCAACTGCATGACTGGGCATCCTACTTGTCCTCTCTGCTCCTATTTTATACTCTGGGGGAACAATGCAAGCTGTCATGCTGGAATGACATCAGGCAATGTGTGGAGCCCTTAAGTGGTTCCCCATGCACATTGCTTTTCCCTGTATGAACAAAGAATGGTTAATGCACCAGCAGCATCAGAAAAGAAGAGGCTCAAGGGAGGTCCATCTGCCCACAGCAGTGAGTATTCAGAGGCAGGACATGGAAGCCAAGTCCAGAAGCACCTGAGTAGATGAGAGTGAGGCTTTGGCATTACTTGGACATGGTCTGATCAAGTTACTGCTGAGACCCAGAAATCTGTCACACACAAAAATTATTTACTCCTAAGTTTGGCTTCTGTTATTTTCCTTACCAAGTTAGGTTGCAGTTCCCAAAGTATACAGAGCTTCAGATTGATGGCTTTCAGCTTGTTTACATGAATGAAGTTAAAGGGCCATAGTGGAGGGAGAGGTGAAGCAGCTTCTAGGATGTTCCATGAAAGAAAACTTCATGCTTTTATCCTGTTGGGCCTCATTTCTTCTCTCATTCTCCTGGCTGGCTTGGGGGCAAGATGTCTGGGGCTGGAATGGAGAAACCACCTTGGCCAGGTACTGTTACTGGACTAGAAGCCCACATGACAGAGAAACAGGGTCCCAGAAAGTTTTCTGGGGCAGCACCCCCATGCCAGCCTTGGACTGTCACCTCAGACCATCCTGAGAGAAAAGAAAGTGTAGGTCTGCTTAAGAGCTTGAGATTTGTAGCACTGTTCCAACCAGAACCTGAACCAGGTGATCCTACTTGATACATTAAGTTGCAACTTATGTTTCATCAATCGTAAGAGATTTCACTGAGAGGAGGGACCACAGATTGGAACAGGGAACATTCTGCATCTGAAGACACAAAAAGTTTCATTTTTTTTCTTTCCAGGATATAGAGCTAAGAGAAGCAATGGTGTCCTTTTGGCTTGTCCTCCCTGGGGAGTTCATTCCTTCCTTCCTTTTCTATCTTCTTTGGAATCTCCAAGGTCTTGGATAAAGCAAAAGCAACCTTCCACACTTGGAATGGAATAACAAGACACAGGACCAATATTGGATATGGAAAGTGGTCTTCTCTCAGGAGAGCTCCCACAGCAGGGGGAAGGCAGGGTGGAGAAGGATGCCTGCCAGGGGTGAGTCTTTTCTGAAAAGGCTCCTAGCACCTCAACATCTGAGCACTCATGACACTTGACCTAGTGGGAGTAGACCTGCCATTGACAAAGGAAGTCCCTTTGCACAACTCAGCATGCCCTGAGTAGCTATTAGAAATGTCAATCATTAGAATTTCAGTATTTTTTATTTCATTTGGCCTACATCCTAGTCCCCTGGCTTTGCAGGTCTCCAGAATTTAATCCACTCCTTTAACAAATACTTTCTGAGTGCATACTGTGTGTCAGACACTGTACCAGTCTGGAGGCACAGAAGTGAACAGGACAGATAACTCAGTTTATTCCAGAATCTTTCATTACCCACCCACCACATCAAGCACTGGGCCAATGACCAGAGTTGTAATGATGAAGAAAATAAAAGTGGTAGTTGCTGTCTTGGAGTTGGCATTCTAGTCCCAGTCAGCAGGGTCAATAAATTCCTTCATATCTTGTTAATGAGTTATTGCTAAGTGACAACCTCACTGTCACCAAAACCAGGGATGACTAAAGGGAGAAGGATGAGTTCCCAGTACAGAGTAAAGCAGTCAGGGTTGTAGAGAGTTGTGTTGCTCACAACTCCAGTCCCTGCAGAAGGAAGGGAACTGAAAAGATTGTGTGTTTGGCAACCACTAGCCCCCAGCTCCACACACATGGATGGTCCAGCTGTAGGGCCCTACTTTTGCAGTCAGGTTCTGGAGCTCAGGCAAGACAGGGCCAGGAGAGACAGAGGCTTCCAGTCCACAGGGGAAGCTGTCTGCAGAGAAGATACCTGAGCAACTGAAAGAAATGAAGAGAGAACACCCAGGCTTGATGCTCTGCCATAAATGTCCCTGAGAACTAGTCTGAGGTTTCAGTCCTGCAGATTTTTTGAGGAAATACACACACATCACACACATGCACTACTTCTGGAATGTGGATTGAGGTGACTCAGGTATCTTTGGAATCTGCACAGGTGCTGTGGATACTATTGACTACCTATTCAGAATTTAAGACTTCATCCTCAATGGCCCTTGACTTTTCAGGAGCCCTGTTTCTGAGTCATCCTGGGGAACATTAATCAGGAAAGTTTTTCTCACCCCATACAAGGGACTCATCATTTTGATGGTTGGTCAAGAATACAAAGTTGAAGCAGTTGAATTCAAGAAGGCTTGAGAAGGGGCTTGTCCATGGTTCCCAGGAAGTCTCTTGCTTGCTCTCCTGAGAAAGCCCATAAATGTGACCTGATTTATCCCACCAGAGAGGAGTGACCTCCAACACCCAGGAGGAATGCCAGTCTGGAGATATAGATCACACAAAAGAGCAGGGCAGAGTTGGAGGAACCTGACCCTTGAAGACTCAGGATTGCCAGATCCCCTCTAGACTGACAGAAGCCAATGTATTTCATAAGTGTTGAAGGCAATTGCAGCATGAATTTTTTATCTGTACCTACCAGCATCCCAAGACAGTCTGCATGGTGCTTTGCAGAGCTGTGAGCTGATTTTTTTTTTATCCCACACTTTTCAACAAGCACAAATTTCAAATCATGCTGGGGAGGTACCAAATATCTCACCATCACCAAAAGGGCCACAAAAGGGATAATATCCCCCTGAGGGGAAGGTGATTAGTTCCTGGGTGGTGTTTTGAAAACTAAAATATTCCCCAAAATGACTCAATGAAGAGTCAAAAGTGCCTTTCAAAATTTCAAAGTTGAGATACTTCTGTTCTCCAGATGTTGGGGCATTCTGTCACCTGGGGCCTCTTTGCAGAGTCACTTAGAAGGATCCTTCACCTGGCACCTGGTGCCATTCTGGTGGCCTAACTCTGCAGGATAAATGCCTGGGAAGTAATAGTGACTTTTTTCTTGGTGCCTGCATGTAAATGTAGATAAGCTGAACCCAAGACACAGGAAAGACAACTCTCCCACCTCCCCAGTCTTCAAGAATCTTTTCCAAATCAACCCTCCAGAATCACAAACATGAACATTATCTTTGATGATGAGAATCCTGGGGTGTACCAGGCATGGATCCAAGGTATGGACTGAGCTTGAGCACAGAACACTGGGCTCTCTTCATGTTACATGAGAACACTCTGTGATGACCCAATGCCTCTTGGTCCTTCCTGGTCCCCAGTAGAAGTCTGCTCTTCCCTGTAGTACAGTATTGTAAACATGTAACCTGAGCAGTGGCCTGGCTATCTCATTTAAAATGATTGGTTCTCACTCCATATATAAACTATTGCACTTCCTGAATAAATTGAGTCTGCATCACAGAACCTGGCTCTCGGTGTCTGAGTTAAGGGGCACCATCGCACTCACTCCCTTCCCAAGAGGCCAACCCACATTTGACAACACTTTTGAGTGTTTCAGATCTGAAAGCCAGACTCAGAGGGTTCCTTGCTGCCCTTTGAGTTATTTTAAAGATTAACATTCAAACCATATCCCTGTTTTCAATTGAACATTTCCACTGAATGTAATCTATATGAATGGATTTTTTTAAGAGAAAATGTGCCTTTGATGTGAAGTATGGTCTGATAGATCCCTCACCCCCACTGCCCAGGACACAGCACCAGACTCCCACATGGAAAGGTAGAGACTGTTCCAAATAAATGCAAAGTGTGCCAGATGCTAGGATTATCCATGCTGCCCTTGAGTAGCAATAGCAGCTTGCAAGTTGGCAGGACATGGCAGAGAGTCCCTGAAGCAAATCCACTACACCAGCATGCTCCAGCACAGGGCTCTGAAATCCACCTTCACTCAATAATTTCATGCTCCAGGGCAGAGCAGGAACAACTTCACGAATGTAATTCTCATTTTAATAACAATTTTCTTAACCTTCACATACCCTCTGACAGCATTTTTTCCACCACAATTTAAAAAATTAAAACACTCAATTCCTTTAATGTGAAGCCTTAATATTTTCTTTACTATCATGACTTTGCCATTAGCAGAGCTATTTTATATTATTATCATTTATTATTATTATTAGTAGTAGTAATAGTATCATTTTTGGTCTCATGATCATTTGCGAAGTCTTCTCTGGCCAGATTGCACTTTTGAAAATCAAAATTCTTCATTGATTCCACTTTCCCTCAGTGCAGCCATCTCAATAATGTAGGTCCCTTGGATGCTTCTCAGATGAGCTCAGGTGTATTTGGTCATCTCTCTGCAGATCACAAGATGATTTTCCTTCTCTAAGATTTTGTAGACCTGAGACATATGCACCTCTTCCAGAACATGCTGCAGGACTCAGTGGGTGAGCCTGGTTTAGGACAGAGGAAAAGTCCACTAATTGGTGGAATTGACAGGCTGACTGGCATCACCCCAAAGAGAAGTTTTAAGTATGCTGGTGGTTGCAGGTATAAAACCTAAAAGAGTTTGTACTGGGATTATTCCTCTTGTTAGCTAACTCACATCAGTGACTCAGGAGTATCTATTCAGATGATGCAAAATCATGAATATCTGGTTCAGTTGCTTCAGAAAAAAAATTATGGGTTCATTTGTGATATAAATTGACATGCTAGGGATTTTTTTAAGTAGGCTATGATTCTAATCTAGTACTTTAAAGGATAGCCTTGGCTTCCTTTAAAGGAAAGTCAGGAAGTCCTTTTAAGGCAGTCAGGAAATAAGAGACATTAGGTCAGATTTCAATTCCCAGGAAAACAGCGATCCCATCTTTATTTATAATGTTGGTGTTTTGTTCTTTGCAAACTTTCTCACATTGGTTTTGATGTTTAAATGATTGCACAAAAACAATATTTATCTGGACTTGTGGCAACTCCCACCTCAAAGAACCTCATACCCAGGACACATACCTCAGTAGACCCACCTTAGCCCCAGCTTGGAGCACCTGGCATCCAGGGGGGTGGTGAGATTTGGTGTCCTGCCTGAGAACAGGGGTTTCAGAGTTCTCCATCTTGCCCTCATTAGAGAAGATGCATCTGAAGAGTCTGAAGCTGGCCCAGGTCCCCCATACTCTCATGACATCAGAACTGTGGCAGAGGAACACTGTCAGTGTCATGGGCTCCAGCTACCTTCCTGTCCTGCCTCTCTCTCTCTCTATGGGGCCTGTTCTACACCTTCAGAATCAGCCCACCTTAGAACAGCTGCTACTAGAAAGTACCTTGTTCCAGGCTCTTGTAGAGAAACATCCAGGAGCCCAGTGTCATCCTTGGGTGCCAGCTAAAGTGCCCATGGGGCCATAGGTGAGGGGACAATGTCTGGAATATCTACATTTCCCCACCTCTGTCTTTCTCTATAGGTGCTTGGAGCTGGTTATTATAGCAGCAAAATATCCTTTCAGTCACCCAGCCAATCTTTCCTTCTTTGCCACCAGTTATGGGAACAACATGGATGTGGCACCTGGGAGTCCCACACTTGTCTCAGTGGCCATGCATATAGTGCTTGACCCTTGAAGTGCAATGTCTTTGTACACTCCTGGAACACGGGAGGACAGAAGGCTATGAGCAGGTGTTCTGGCATCTCCTGCTCCCTACCTCACACCCTGGGAGGCTGTCAAGGGACAGTTTCTCTTATGGAGCCATCCTGGCTCCAAGACATAGTGCAGATAAACCTGCTTAGTGCACCTGCTTAGATACATGCTGTGTGGGCTCCCGGTAGAGTCTCATCACTCTCTAGCCCCTGGCCTTCTTGTCCAGTTGGTCCGTTTCCAGTTTGTTCTTGGAAAAACCCATTGGAGTCCCAAAGGGCTCACCTGCAGCTCTCCTTCGAGCAGGTCAGTGAAGATAATGGAGTCAACCCAAACAAAAAATATCAATTAGAATGCAAGTGGCATGCAGATGGGACCAGCTGGATTATTGTTACCTACTGCTGCAAACTCAGTGGCTTCTAAAACACACATGTGTCATCTGGAGGCTGAGGGTCTGCATCCCTCTGGAGGCTGAGGATGCTCTGTCCCCTGGCCTTTCCTGAGATCCTGTACCTTCCTCCACCTTCCAGTCAGCAATGGCACCACTCTACCCCTACTTCAGTGTCACTTTGCCTCTGACACAGGTCCTCCTGGCTGCTCCAGGCAAGGCCCTTGTGGTCCTTGGACCCACTGGGTTGTCCAGGATCACCTCCCTATCTCAGGTCCCTCAGCCAGTCACTTCTGCACACACTAGGAAATAAAATCACAGATCTGGAGCATGAGGATGTGGATGTCTTGAGGGTCCATTATCTATCTACCACACGTGGTAAGGGTGGAAAAAAGGTTTGGAAGTTTGGAAAACACTGTCCTAAATTGAAAAATATAAAATTATGTGTCTTGGTGTTGCCTGGGCCCCATCTGCCAGCCTGGCTTTTCTGGCTGCCTGGCACATCCCCCTCTGGACAGGGGACCTCACCAATGGCCCTCTCTGTCCCATGCCATTTTCTGCTCACAGGTAGACAGGGTGGGCACACACACATTAGTGCTCACACACACAGGCACACTGAGGCCTGCCTCCCTTACACACAACAGCCTCTTTAGACAGAAAGCCTTTTGGTAACAAGAACAGAAACCCAAATGGAAAAGAAATAAGCAGAAGAGGACACTACGGGACCCATACAAAAAATCAGGAGACTGGAAGAGTGGCATTAATAGAGGCAGTTCTGCCCTCAGGAACACTTGCCAACAGCTGGAGACATGCTCATTTCTGTGATGGATGACTGGATTGTGACACGCCATCAATATTTAGTTGAACACCTTATGATGCTCAGAACAGCCACCACCACAAAGAATTACCCAGCCAAACTGGTAACAGTTCCAAAATCAGAAAACCTGTGCTAAGAGTTCTGGTTTCAGACGTGGCTGAATCCAGCAGTTCATCTCCTACTTACAAGACTCCATTTCTCTCCATTTATCGACTCCCTTTTTCTCTACACTGACCTCACACACAAGCAGAAACTCTGCTCTGTGACTGACTCATTTCCCAGCAGAAACCAGTCCATTGAAAAGAGAGGTGTTCTTTCCAATAAATCAATCAAGTCTGGATACTAAGTCTCTTTTGCTGTCCAGGAATAACTCTGACCTGTGGGAGCAGAGGTGAGTGGAGAGAGAACACTCTGACTGCCAGTCAAGCTCTGAGACCAGTTTGAGGACTGGAGGCCAACCATGTCTTCTCCTCATGTGTATCAAAAGGGGTGAGGACCATTTTCCTAAAATAAAACAGGGGCAGTGTGATGAGAAAAAGGTGGATGGGGCACTGGGTGGGTGGACACAAGCAGCTGCCACCCAATGTGATTGTGAGGTAGAGGCAGGGAAGTATTGACCCACAGAGGAAGAAAGAATGAACCCCAAGATAAGAAGGAATGCAGTGGAGAGTACGTCATGCCTGCCAGGAAGAAGGTACCATGAAGGAATTATGGACATCTTCCTTTCTCTTTCTTTGTTTTTTTTTTTTTTTTAATTAGGTTGGGGAAAGAATTATAAATACATCCAACATAAAAGCACCTTCCACATATTCAGTGAATACAAATAAATGTGAGCTCCCCAAAGTGTTTCTGCAAAGCACAAGCTCTTATGCAAACCAAAAGGAATACAGGAATTACCAACCAAATGCCAGAGATATTAACCACATGTCTCCCTATGGTCCCATTTCCATAAAGAGTTCATGCTTTTTTTTAACCTGTGTTTAAAGATTAAGATTTCCATAGTGCCTAAATTCCTTAACAAAGAAGAGGAATTTGATATGGTAGTAACCATGTCCTGTGACCCATGATCCAAAGGTCTGAGGCTGTTCATCTGATGCAGGTCCAGATGATTCATTTCACTAAGTCTTTCTTTTCCTGATAATCAGAGCTGGTAATAGCCAGCAGAGTCCCTGGCTTGCAGAGCTGATGGAGATGCCCCAGAAGGTTGGAACTGCTCCCCAGTTGGAGAGATGGGCAGGCTCACCTGTCTCCTGAGCTCAGGGTTGGACTCAGGGGACAATGGCATCATTCCCTTCTCTTTCTGTCCCCCTTGAAAGTTTGCAAAGTGTTCCCCTGACTCCATCCCCCATCACTAACCCTGATCCCTGCACTCACTTGCTCCAACTCTGGTCCTCCAGATATCAGGGCCTGTGCTTTGCTGTTTCCTCCATGCAGCACACTGTTCCCTCAGATCCACCATGCAGTGTCTTTTGCTCCTTCAGGACTCACATACTCAGAGGGACCCTCTTGGACCACCCCAATGGGAGAGACACCTGGCCCCATGACCCTTGTTTCCACCACCAATTAGTTTCCTTTCCACAACCTGTTGGTCTGTTTCCTGGACACTGTCACCTCAGAGACCTGGACCTAGGGGAACAAATGGATGTTGTTTTCTGCCAGGTCTGGGAAGGCAGCATGGCAGCCGTGACCACAGTTGACCCATCAGTGCTTGGGCACTGAATGATTGGACAGGTACAAACGTGGACAATTAAGGTGATGATCTCTACAAAGGGACATGTCATTTAGCATTTGATTGCTTCCATTTTTCTTGTACATAAGGTGGGCCTAACCAGGAAGCAATGGTGCCTGGACATTCCAAAGGAGCATTGCATGCTCTGGTCGGACAATAAGCTACATGAGTCCCTCCTGTCTGTCTGGCATTCTGCACAATTGTGGATAAATCATTCTGCTTCACATGGTCCCAGGGTATTTGGAATGCATTTCTTTCAAACAAGTGTTAATGTAAACAGAGAGCTTATACAAATAACAAATACATGTTTGCCTGGCCATGCACACTCTGCACATGACCTGGCAATCAACCCTATGAGGATCCAGGATGCAAAGAATTGTGTCAAGGGGGCTGGATTATTACCCCCATACTTACACCTTGTATCTACCAGTGTTTGGAAATGGGTGGTTCCCAGCAAGGATGACTTTGGGATGACTTGCTTCTGGTGGCCAGGAACATTACCTGGGGTTTGGCTCTCATCAGCAAAGTCTCTGGGCAGTAAGGATATGTGACTGGTCCTGAAGGGGACTTTGGGGAGACCTCACAGCCAAGTCCAAGCCATGGGTCTCTCTCCCCTGGGCCATTGCAAAACCTTCCCAGCAGCCTAGTTACCAACTGGAGTAAAAGGACACCTGGAGAAGTTTTGGTCAGCTTCTGTCACTCTGCTCAGAACACTCCATGGCTCCCACCTACTCAGAGAAAACCCAGGTCTTATAGTCACCAGACCTGTGCTCCTATGGCCTCTCTGATCATCAATTCCTTCTGTTTCCTGGAACCTGTGGCTCTGTGACAGCACAGGCCAGAGTACTTTGCAGATGTGGTTACATAAAGGATCTTGAGATAGAAAGATGGTCCTGGGTCAGGCAGGTGGCCCAATGTCCTCAGAGGGTCCCCATCTGTGGGACCTGATGACAGAGGCATAGCCCAAGAAGTACCCTGAGACCCCAACACCACGAGGGCCACAAGGAGATTAGGAATGAGAGTCCAGTCCTGCTATACCACATCCCATCCAGGGGGAGCAGACTGTGCCTCCAGAAAGAGCAAGGAACTTGTACTGACCCCCAGCTTACAGTCACTGGTTGGGGCAGACATAGGAAGTTACCACACATTCCTGTGTCCCTGTCCCTGTCCTTTTCATCTCTGAACTGAGGACAACAACCCTCATGGGGGTCCATCTTGCAGCACTTCCTGAATACCTTCTCTGTGGCATAGGATGGCAAAAGTAGTCATCTGCTCTATGACGAGGAGGCCCTGGGTGATGTGCCACCTCTGGAGGCAGGATGGAGGCCTGATAAAGATGGCACCTTTCATGAGTCCCCAGGTTGAGCCAGAGCTGGAAGCATTGAGAGCAGGTGGTCACAGTGCAAGTACAGAAGAGTCACAGGGCACTGGGAAGGAAGGCAGCCAGGCCACTCTACTGTGGCAAGGCACAAATGGCCAGTATGTAGCTAATTTACTGCATTAAGTTTCCTCTTCTTAAAGATGACCAAAATGAAGCAATCAGCAAGAGCTGCTCTGGTTTGACCTAAGGCACAGTCACTGTGTTCTAACTTTCCAGTAGTCAGCTTTCAAAAAATTTACTCTACATTATCAACATGGAAGTGTGGTTGCTTGAAGTGCCAGGCCTACCAGGAAAACTGGAGCAGGATCTGCTCTTGGGCTCCACCTTGGGTGCCAAATTTGTTGCTGAAATCTCAGTCCTTCTCTCCAATGTCAATTGAATCACAAGGACAGAGTTCTGAGAAAAAAGAAATTGTGTTGTTTGCTAGCACAGGAGAAACACAGGAGACTTCTGTCTCAAAGGCTTTGCTTCTCTCCATCAGGAGGAACATGGGGATTTTAAAAGAGCCCTTCAAATTCTGCATTACAGATATGCCTAGGTTTAGATTTTATAGAATATATACCATATTAGTATGAACAACCAGATAGCAGCAAGTTAAGCAGTATTTGGTGCTCTAGTATGAAGAGAATATCAGTACTGAAAGATCACAGGGGAGTTTTTATATTAGATTTAGAGACCACATTTTCCATGTTATACAAATTATTAGGGACTCAGTGAAACCATTAATTTTGGATGCAAAATGATTGAAAATATATGAGTATTAAAATCCACAGGGCTTCTACTATACTAGATATAAATAATAATGTATGGATATTGTGTTAATATTAAAGGCCACAGTGATATTATGATATTATGTGAGTGTCAGCAGACACGCTAAGGGTGTTATGTGAGTATCTTTAGTTACAATGAGGTATCATTAGAATGTCAAGGTTGACAGTGAGAATATTATGTGAGAATCAGAGACCAAGTGAGAATATTATGCCAGTGTCAGAGGCCAGAGAGGGTATTATGTGAGTCTCCTTGGTCACAATATTTCATGAATGCATGAGGTTAAGTGAGTAGGTTTTGGATTTTGTTTTGGTGAATAGTCATGATGTGTGAAAAAGCATGATACTGACTAATACCTCAATCACACTAAAGGGGATGTTGTGTATGTATATCCATGACATGGAGGGACATGTCCAACTAAACTCATTGCAAATGGATAACTTTGTTCCTTGTGTGCATTTTTATTTTTTCTGTAATGCACACATTAAATTTAAAAAATCAATGGTCTCCAATACATGAATAGTATCCTCAATGTAACCTCTGAAACTTACATGATACACTCAGTTGACCCCTGAAACTGACATGGTACTCTCACTGTGACCTCTGACACATAAAGCCTTTACTTGGATTCTGTTGTTTATATAATCTTTACTGTGGCCTCTGGCACTCACATAATCTCCTCACACTGGCCTGTAACATTGGCAAAATATCCTCACTATAGCCTCTGGCATTCACATAATATCCTCTGTGGCCTCTGACACTTACACTCACTCTGGGAGCTCACACTCACATAAAATCTCTATCCTGACTAATCAAACTCACATAATAGTTTCATGATACCTCTGACACTCAGGTAAATAATGTTTCTATAGGCCCTTTTACATAATATTCTCACTTGGCCTCAAACACTCACAAAATATCTGCACTGTAGCATAAATACTCACAAAATGCCCTCCTTGTGTTTCCTTATATGCACATAAAACCCTCACTTGAACTCTTTAAAAAATTACTTTTTGGTTGTTTTTGTTCATCTGTTTTATTTAATAATTCAACTTTTATTAAATGGAGCACCATCAATTTAAAGCTGGGACTTTAGTGTGAAACTAAAGATAATAGTAGCATGCTATCAAGGACATTCACAAAATGCAACTATTTTATGTCTTTATATACAGCTACCCTTACTGTACATGAAGATTGCCTCTTGGTAGGGACAGTGGAAAATGACATAGTAGATTTCTGTTTGCTGTGTGTGTCAAGGGTATCTGGAAGAGTCCACTAGACCCTAATATAAACATACCTCAAAGATATTGTGGATTTGGTTCCAGTCCAGTTCAATAGTATGAACAGCACATCAATGAGAGTCACACAATTTTTTTTATAACTTTTCCATATAAAATATGAGTTTGCACTATATTGCACAGTGTAATTGTGCAATGACCTTATGTCTTAAAGAAGTATGTAACATAAGTAAAAAAACTCTATCTAAAACTTGTAGCAATCATCTGAGATGCTTGATAAATGAATCTGATAGATTTGCTTGAGGAAGGTTTTAAAATCATCCAAAGAGTAAATAAATACAATATCTTAGAAGCACTATAGATTGTATACAAAAGTTGGTTCTTTGAAACAAATCAATAAAATTGATAAAACCCTAGCCACACTAACAAAGAGGAAGAGAATGCACAAAATACTAAAATATGTGATGAAAAAGGACATGTCAGAATGCACATATTTGAAATACACACAGTAATTAGAAAGTATTATAAAAATTTATACTCCAATAAAATGGGAAGTTCCTGTAGGTGTATCTAGTCTGCCCTGCTCCATGGGAAGTGTCATGCAAGAATAGTACTGAATTTTGAAAAATGCGAGTCATATTGATGGTTTTCCCTGAAATATTCAGGCTAAAATTTGACATTCTAATGGGACAAATGTGTCAATGTTGCTTAGGCATTGAACCCTGACCCTGACCTCAGGGAGTTTACAATACATGGTGAATATTCATAAGTAAACCCTTTGCTTCTGGATGCTCCTTCGGAATTATAATGAACTTCAAGGTCAACTGACCATGCTGTCTCCTACTGTCACAGTTCTCTGTGTTCTTTTGTTTTTCTTTACTTTTTAATTTTTAAAGATTGCATTTTGATTCATTGTACACAAATGGGGTACAACTTTTCATTTCTATGGTTGTACACAATGTAGATTCACAGCATTCATGCAATCATACATACACATAAGGTAGTGCTGTCTGTTTCATTCTACTATCTTTACATCCCCCACCCCTCCCACCCCATTTTCCTCTAAACCATCCAAATTTCCTTCATTCTTCCCCCATCAGCCCCCCTCATTATATATTGTCATGCACTTATCAGATAAAATATTTGGCCTTTGGTTTGTTAGGATTGGTTTATCTTACTTAGCATGATATTTTCCAACTTCATCCATTTACCAGCAAATGCCATAATTTTATTCTTCTTTATGGATGAGTAATATTCTATTGTATATATATATATATATATACAATATATATATATTACTGATTCTTTATCCATTCATCAATTGAAGGGCATCTTGGTTGGTTCCACAATCTAGCTATTGTGAATTTAGCTGCTATGAACATTGATGTGGCTGCATCACTGTAGTATGCTGATTCTTTTTTCTCTCCCTACTGCTCAGTCCCTCAGCAGGACCTAGCAAGGTGTTACTTCATTAGCACTGTTTAAAGCCATATGTTGACATACTGCTTGTTAACACAAGGATAAAATTAGAGCTCTGACTTCCTTACTTTCATTGTAATTTTGGACTGCTCCCTAAACTGGTGAGAAAATCCTAGGAGAGAGGAGGCCATGTCTGCCATGGTGAAGACTTTGTGCTAGCTTTCAGCACAGTACCTGGCCAAATGTAGCTGAAATGAATAGCTTCACTAAATGAAACTTAATAAGCCAATAGTGTACTTGTTACTCCCAAAGGTACATGGCATGGCATGGCTGAAAGAATCTTGGGTGCATTTCTCAATAGTCAAAGTTTGGCTTCACTAGTGGAATGGTCTTTAGAAAAATGGCCTTAGCTGAGGAAATGGCCTGTCTCAACAGGACTAGATCTGGATCCTGTAAGCCTACACTTAATGACAAATGAGGGGGACCCTGCCCCACCATGTTGCATTTTCTATCCTGCTCCTGGCTCCCTTCCTTTTCTCGTCCCACTCCATTTTACATGTGTGTACTGGATATTAATGTAATCCAGGGCATGTGCCTTAAGTTTCCCTGTCAATCCTTCAAGAAAATCATTACTCTCATTTCATAAGTGGAGCAAAACTGATCACAAAATAAACTTGGGTGCTTGTACTGAGAAGCAAACATTAAAAAATACTAAAATGAAACATGGAACCAAATCGATGTCATCATAGCCTAATGATGTAATGTGTCTAGGGACATTCTAATATAACTGACTGCCCCCTTGGAGGCTTCCAAAGTTGTCAGAGACTGAGAGGAATGCTGATATTTTGGCGCTTACAGAGGAGCAAAGAAGACTCAACCCCCATTCCTATTTATCCAAAGTAACAGAGTCCCAGGGAGTAGCATGTTTCAATGAAAATGGTAATTGGGGTCCAGCTATAAGGGTTATGGGGAAATTAATTAAGAGGTAAGCACACAGTATGGTGAAGAGCAAGAAGTGGGCCCATGGGAAAGTCAATCCAGTTTTATTATCTATTCCAGGGTCATATCAAGTTACATTATTTTACATGTGCAGTTAACTTTGTGCATATACAGATCATACAACTTGCTTGCTTCTTAGAGTCCACTAGTACCAAATTTTATTTTAATAGTATAATGTTTCCAGACCTCAAGGACAGAGGAGTGACAGAGCATTTATTAGCCTATTATTTTCATGAGGAGTTTGCTTGAACTGAAGGACTTTTGCTCTCTGTACGTTGACTGGCCTGAAATCCCTACATTTCAAGATTTCCCACATTTAACTAGGGCAAATAGAAGCAGGATGCATTTCAGTGGATTAGTGAGAGTATTTATATACTTATTTATTGGCAAGTTTATGGAGTTATTAACAAAAATTATGAAAATCCTAAATCAGCTTTCCTGGACTCAGTGAACTTAAAATACGTTTTACTTAAAGAGAGAGATGCATGAGACCCTTTAACAATATGTCTTGTCTTTATTATGTGACTTTTTCCATCATAGAAACCTGGGAAGCAAGATAGCACACAGACTGTTTGAAACAAGCTCTGTTTGCATCAAGAGAAGCAGACTGAGGTGAGTACTTCAATATGATATTTTTCCCTTGAAAAGTATAGAGTGTTAAACTTTAATTAAGAATGTAAAGCTTGGCCATAGTTTGTGGGTGTTGTAGAATGCAGGTGAGTGCTGACTGACTGGTATCCAGGTGACTGGTCTGGAACATGGGAGAGCACCCATGTTGACCTGGGTTTCTGCAAGGATGACATCATGTGACTACCACAGATATTTTTCACCAGCAAGCAAGTTTTTCCAAGAGCACTGCTAACCCTAATTTACACCATTCTGACCTCTCTGACATGTCTCTTATGGAATGAGCATGTTTTTATGCCTCCAGTCAGAGTTCAGTGTCAAGATAGACTTTAATTTCATTCTGTTGCATATGGTTTTCCAGTTTTCCCAGCACCATTTGTTGAAGAGGCTATCTTTTCTCCATTGCATAGTTTTGGCACCTTTATCTAGTATGAGAAAATTGTATTTATTTGGGTTTGTGTCCATGTCCTCTATTCTGTACCACTGATCTACCTATTTTGGTACCAATACTATGCCGTTTTTGTTACTATTGCTTTGTAATAGAGTTGAAGATCTGGTATTGTGATACCCCCTGTTTTGCTCTTTCTGCTGAGGATTGCTTTAGCTACTCTGGGTTTCTTATTCTTCCAGATGAATTTCATAATTGCTTGCTCTATTTCTGTAAGGTACATCATTGGGATTTTAATTGGAATTGCATTGAATCTGTATAGCACTTTTGGTAGTATGGCCATTTTGACAATATTAATTCTGCCTATCCAAGAACAAGGGAGATCTTTCCATCTTCTAATGTTTTCTTTAATTTTTTTCTTTAGTGTTCTGTAGTTCTTATTGTAGAGGTCTTTCACCTCTTTTGTGAGATTGATTCCCAAGTATTTTATTTTTTTCAATGCTATTGTGAATGGGGTAGTTTTCCTAATTTCTCTTTCTGAAGATTCATGACTTATGTATAAAAATGAGTTGGATTTATGAGCATTGATCTTGTAACCTGCTATTTTACTGAATTCACTTATGAGTTCTAAGAGTTTTCTGGTGGAATTTCCAGGTTTCTCTAAATATATAACTCTGTCATCAGTGAACAGGGATAGTTTGAGTTCTTCTTTTCCAATTCGTATCCCTTTAATTTCTTTGGTTTGTCTAATTGCTCTGGCTAGAGTCTCAAGAACGATGTTGAGTAGAAGTGGTGAAAGAGGGCATCCCTGCCTTGTTCCAGTTTTTAGGGGGAATGCTTTCAGTTTTTCACCATTTAGAATGATGTTGGCCATGGGCTTAGTGTAGATGGCCTTTACAATGTTAACAAAACTCAACTCAAAATGGATCAAGGACCTCGGAATCAGAACAGAGACCCTGCATCTTATAGAATAAAAAGTAGGTCCAACCCTTCAACTTGTTGGCTTAGGATCAGACTTAACAGGACTCCCATAGCCCAAGAAATAAAAGCAAGAATCAACAACTGCGATAGATTCAAACTAAAAAGCTTTCTCTCAGTAAAGGTAACTATCAGTAATGTGAAGAGAGAGCCTACAGAGTGGGAGAATATCTTTGCCACTCATACTTCAGATAGAGCGCTAATTTCCAGAATCTATAAAGAACTCAAAAAACTCTACACCAAGAATACTAATAATCCAATCAACAAATGGGCTAAGGAAATGAACAGACACTTCACAGAAGATGTACAAGCAATCAACAGATATATGAAAAAATGTTCAACATCTCTAGTAATAAGATAAATGCAAATCAAAACTACCCTAAGATTCATCTCACCCCAATTAGAATGGCAATTAACAAGAACACAAGCAACAATAGGTGTTTGCGAGGATGTGGGAAAAAAGGTACACTCATACATTGCTGGTGGGGTTGCAAATTAGTGCAGCCACTCTGGAAAGCAGTATGGAGATTCATCAGAAAGCTTGAAATGTACCCACCATTTGACCTAGCTATCCCACTCGTTGGCCTATACCCAGAGGACTTAAAATCAGCATACTACAGAGATACAGCCACATCAATGTTCATAGCTGCTCAATTCACCATAGCCAGATTGTGGAAGCAACCTAGATGCCCTTCAGTTGATGAATGGATAAAGAAACTGTGGCATATATATACAATGGAATATTACTCTGCCATGAAGAATGATAAAATTATGGCATTTGCAGGCAAATGGATGAATTTGGAGGATATCATACTAAGTGAGATAAGCCAATCTCAAAAAACTAAAGGATGAATGATCTCGCTGATAAGCGGATGTGGACATATAATGGGGGGTAGGAGGGGTTAGCGTTAGGGTTAGGGTTATGTTTAGGGTTAGGGATAAGGAGGGTGGTAAGAATGGAGGAAAGAAGGACTGTATAGAGGGAAAAGAGGGGTGGGAGGGGTGCAGGGGAAGGGAAAAATAACAGAATGAATCAAACAACATTGCCCTATGTAAATTTATGATTTTTTATAAAAAAAATTAAAAAAAGAGACTTTAAACTCACATGGAGAAAAATACAGTTCTAATGTTGCCATCCAAATTTAAATTTTCTTCAGGGCACCTGCCAGGTGTGCAATTAGCCTCCATGAAAGTGGGCAGTGAAGCATTGACTGATTCTCAGGGGACTGAAAGCCCACTTCTATTTGTTTAATATTGAATAGTTAGAGAGTTGACAAGTCAGAACTCTAAAGGACACTTTTGACAGGTTTTATTATGGAAAGAGGCCCAGGTTATTAAACTTTGAACAAGTGACAATTTATCAGTCCTAGAATCCAACAGATTGTAGAACTCTGGGGACTAGGCACCCACATTCTATAGATAGTCCATTGTTTAGCTCATGTTAAGGAAATTGTGCAAGACAGAAAGATGCTTTCTTGATATGTCCAAACCTCCAAAGTTCTAATCACAAAAGTGTCCAGAGTGGGAATGCTTTTAGATGTAGATTCAGCCCTCACACCAGATCCACAGGGTCACTTACCAGGAGGCACCCACAGGTAAAATAGAGTAAACCAGAGAAGACTAATCCAGGCAAGTCCTCATCTGGGATCATATCTGAGGAGTACTTTGACCTACCTCTTCTATGTCGCTATGTGGGGGATAGAAATGATAGGGGGTTTGCAATGGTAGGGGTAGGATATTCCATATTCTTGATATTGCAGAACTTTCATGTTTGCATGCTGGACATATCTGGTAGGGTGGATGTTTAAATACTGGATAATAGTTTTTTTAACTCAAATATTTTTCCAATGACTTTATTCTGTATGGAGTCCTATGCATATATTTCTGAAAAAAATAATCTGAGTTTAGAAATATTCAGTGGGAGTGTCACCTGTGGAGTCATTCAGGACAGCAGAGTTAATTATTTTTCTACACAGAAGACAACCTCTTTGTACAGTTGTATGCATATCTTCATGAGTCTACTTGTCAATTCTGTCTCCTTGGTGAAGGAGGAAGTGCACCACATGACCAACAATGATATCTCTCATCTAAGGTCAGGCAAAACTTCTGGAGATTGTCTCAATAGGCACTAATTAGACATTGCCAAGATAGGTCCAAGAAAGTTACCCAAATTTGGAAAACTTTGGAACTTCCCTAAATCCTTTTTCAGGAATTTACCACTTGAATGACTTCCATTCCTATTCACAAAGAAATATAGACTGTACTACTCTCCCTGGCAAACTAATATGTCAAAATTTTCAGGTTACATATTTGTAGAAATAACAGAAAATATTCCCAAAAAATGTACAATGTTTACTGGGAAGTGAACATTTATTTTCAGTTCCTACTGTTTTTGTCTTAGCTACCTGCCCCAGGATATGGATGAAACTGCCATCTCTATTGTACTTCTAGTTCTTTTAGAAGACTTAAAAATAACCTTTCCAAGGAAAGTATTGACACAAAGAGGAGAAAATGTTACACAAACAAATGAGGTAAAAAGTAGTCCACAGGTTTTTCATGACTGTACCATACCACAAGCAAATCTATAGTCCCATTGAAAATGTCCTCAATGCCTTTACAACACTCCAACATTAAACTTTATTTGTTGTATCAGTTCAGTCGTTCAATGTTTTTGGAATGTGATGTGATTTGACCTTCATTCACCCATGCTACTGGGGCAGTGCATATGTGTCCCAGTAGGTGCAGCAATATCATTGGACTGTCATGGACATATAACAGATGGACTTTAACAGAAATTTATTTGTGCTACATCCAGAGTCTCTACATGAGGTGCTTTCAGGAATGGTTTTCTTTGAGGCCCACACTTTGACATGTATATTGCTATCTTCTGACTCTGTTTGCATGACATTTTTTCTATTCTTCTGTGTCCTTATTGCTGCTTTTATGAGAAAAAAAATAATTGGATTAAGCTTTACACCAATTAACTGGATTAGCATTAACCATGACTTTAAAAACCATATATTGGGCTGGGTATATAACTTAGTTGATAGAGTGCTTGCCTTGCATGCACAAGGCCCTAGGTTCATTTTCCAGCACCATGTAAAATAAAAATAAAAATTTTAAAACAACCATATATTTAAATGAAATTGCAGTCTGAGTTACCAGGTATTTGGAACATCAACATATGAGAATTGGAGTGAGGATACAATTGAGCTGACAATAATAACTAGTTGACTGTTGAAGACAGACTCACTTGAAAGGGAATACTGAGTGAGGTGATGTGCACATGCAACATTTTAACAGCTATGGGCAGATTACTCACCAAAGAATTCCTGAAGTTTTATTGGCAGAAGAAATCTCTGACTGCAGCAGCTTCTCTCAGCCAGGATTCTTTGTTTAGAAATTTAAAAAGTTAATTTTTCTTAATTAACCTCTCTTCCTTGTGGCAAATAAAATCACATTGTTCCATTTGTTCCAATCTCCAAACTGACAGACTTGAGTTACTTTTCACTTGATTTTGTAGTCATATAGGTGATTTTCTTCCCTGTGTGCTACTCAGATTTTTGACCTGCAAGGGTCCAGCCCTAGTAGTGATCAGGGATCCTAGGTGGATGGGAAAGATTGGCAAGGTGGAGAAACAGTGGACAGAGACACCAAGTGTTCTGAGGCAGAATCTCCATCTTTATTTTTCTGCCAGCCTTTACATACATTTTTTCTTTCTTTAGTAATGATTATATCATTTTATGGATAGTTTAAAATAATAAAAATGTTTAAATGTATACCTATGCTTCTTCTCAAAGTACATATTCCCTTTGGATGACAGCCTAGACCAAAACAACCTTATTTCCCAGTCAGACAAAACAACCCTGTCCCCCAGCCAAACCAAAGGCACCATGATCTGCCAACCTTCAACCTCCAGAACAAACACATCACTAGATTTTCTGAGAAACCACCCCTACCATGAACTCCAGTGTTTAACAATGAAGAGCTTTTACTATTATTAACAAAGGGTAAATAAATCAACTTACAGTTAATATTTAGTCAATTCTATTTCATTTAATGGTGGACTACAATCTTATTTTGATTCTCAAAGGATTAGTCTAAACATAGAAAAAACACATTATATTTATGACTAACCTAAATATTTTTATTATGTAAATTATCTCTAGAATCACTTATTAAAACTAGGAAAGCAACAAAGGCTAAACACTATATTCAAGTTCAGAGGAATGTCTCCTTATCCATCTATATTTAGAAGTGATTATACTATAGTAATCATAGGCTCTTTTAACTTGAGCATAGCTACAATTTTTTATTTTTATATATTTTATCTATGTATTACTACTAAATTTTTATTGTGTACTTTTTTATCCCAATACAATAAAATATTCCCAATATTTTCCAACAAGTTTCTAATGATATATTAAAAAGCATCTACACATGGAGACATGCCATGCCTATGGCCCCCAAGAGGTAGGATGATCTTTCAACAGGACCATGTCAAGTGTCAGCATGGTAGGAAATAGATGCAGCATTTGCCCATATTGTGCTTTCTTGCACCATGTAGTTTCCAAACATTTGACCCAATGTAGAACCTGGGTTGACCTGTTATTAAAGAGTTTTCTTAACTTGAAAGAAGGACAAACAATATTCTCTCAAGTCAAACAGAAGTCTCACACATCTGGTAGGAATCCCAACAGGACCTGTAGGAGTATGTACAGCAAAATATGCTCTCCCCCATGTAATCAAGGTTACAGGGTCCTACTAAATTAGATCTATTGGAACTCAGTGCCTTACATAAATCTTTTTTGGTGGTTCCTTAGGGGTAAAATGCCTGTCCAAGGCAGAGGATTAGTCATGTGTATTTTCTTCTTAATGTACATTAAGAGTATTTATTTTCAACAAGGCAATATTGAGAGTATTGTTAACAAAGGGAAGGCTAGGTTCTCTTTTCTGTTTTTATTGTAAAAGGCACATTTTAAGTGTCCAATGTGCATGTTTAACTAAGGCCTGTCCAGGAAGATTGTGAGTAATTCCACTGATTACAATGGAGTTATATTCCATTGATTACAAAACTGAGCAAAAGCACTAGAAGTATATGCAGGGGCATAGTCAGTTTTTAAACAATAAGGTCTACCAATGGTGGCAATGTAAAGAAGCATATGAGAGATACAGGCTGAGACCTTCTCTGAATGTTTTGCACTGGCCCATATAAGGTCTGAGGATGTATCTATAGTAACATGTAATAAGAAGTAGGGATAAATGGAGAAAAATCACTTATATCTCTCTGCCAAAGGGCATTAGAATGTAAACCTTGAGGGTTTACACTTTCTGAAGTAGGAGAAAAAAGGGAGTGCAATGACAACAATTACTAATGATGAAATGGGCCTTTTGAGAGGAAATAGAAAAGGTTCTTATTAAAGAATGAAAATTTTGATGAAAAAATTGTGTGATTCCTTGACATCTAAAATGAGAGGATAAAGTGATTTTATAGTGGCATCAGTAAGAGCATTTTCTTCACAGAGCACTAAATGAAAATATTCTGCTTATTGGAGGCTCTGGGTTGCAATTCGCAGACCTCAAAAGAAAAAAAAAAAAAAACCTGCAACCAAGAACCTGTCATTCTGGGCTTATTCTTGTCTGGATTGGATATTATTCACTGTCACACACAGAGAAGTCTCCTGGTCTCAGACTCCAGGGGCAGGCCTGAAGCTCCACCCAATCAAGAGCACTTAGAACTGTTCAATCCTATGTGCTGCCAGGGTGTTGAGGGCGGGCTTCAGCCACCTTCTCCATTTCCCCTGTTTCCGCCATATCTGCCATTCGACTCTAGACTTCACTCTCCTGCTTTGGAGCCCCAGGTGGCTCTGCTGTGCAGGTGTTGAAGATACCTACAGATAAGGACTTGCTCCTGAACACCCGGAAATGGTGAGTGGTGAGTAACAACATGAGCATGGGGAATGGCGGCACTGGCTATGGCAGGAAGAGTAGCTGGCAGACCAGGACTCTGTGCATTCTCTGGAGTCTACAGGCCAGAGCCATCCTGTGGAGCAGTGCACCCTCAGTCCTGCTGGCCATCCAGGGAGCAGCATGTCATTGGCAGAAATCCCTTATTGCCTTCCTTAATATTACAGGGCATCCTCAAACCCTACCTCAAATACTATCTGGTAGGTACGTGCCTGTGGCCCAGCATCTTCCCAGATGCTGGTGATTGAGAGGTGGGCCCTTTATAGTGATCAGATTTCCAAATTACCACATGCCATTTTCCTGCAGGAAAGAAAATGTGGCCTATAGGGACCTCGCTTTCTCCTGAGCTAGCTATTTTTCATTTTCACTTTTTTTCTTTCCTTTTCTTTGTATTATGTTGCTGGAAGGTGAATCTCAGGATACTTTATTAGTGAGATATATCCCTAGTAATTTTTATTTTTTATTTTGAGATGGGATCTAGCTTGGTTGCTGAGATTGGCCTTGTTATGGTTTGATTTATTTAAACTTTTCTACGGCAATTAAGTGTATCATTTTTACAAACATGGATTTATATATTGATTTAATTTATATTGTGATTCCTTGGTGATTATTATAATAGAGATTTACAATATACATGAATGTCAGGTAATGAAAAGTACTCATTTTTCTCTTATAATTGAAAAATTTCTTGGCTAAAATTATATATAATTTTGTGGATGAATCTTAAAACTTTATGATTTCATTTCTTATTTTATTGAAAGTAAAGCTTGTTGATTTTTTTATTATTGCATTATACTTTTACATAATATTTTGGTTCATTTTGAAGTAATCATTAAAACATGGAATATATTTTACTTCACTTCATTAGCCAGTAGTTGCACTTTCCCTCTCCTACCTTTCCCTCTCTTCCATTTATTTATAGTTTTATAAATTACTGCTTTATAGATACACATAACAGTAGAATTGACTATGATATATTCATATAGGTACATAGCAATTTTACTGGGATATATAGTGGTTATTTTAGAGTAAATTGTCTTCTTTGTAATGATGGGATTTATCATCTACACATGGATATGTAAGTGAGAAGTGAGTGTTTTATTGACTTCCAATGAATTTATTTTCTCATACGTTCTACATATTTTCTTTCTAAACATGTATATATGTGAAATATCATATACATATTTCACATATATAAAACATAAACATGGTGTTTTATACTATTTCTTAAACTGGATATACTACAATTAAAATTGTGACTCACTCCTATTAACCATTTTCCCCACAGATTATTATTTATCTCTTCCAAGATGTACTTTCACTTGAACCATGCCCCTGGGTTTGTATGGTTTGTGTTTGGATGAATACTGTTGTGTTCTTACATGTTATTATGGTCACATATGCTGTAATTTCTGTAAGTCTCTGTGACAGTGACCATCATATATCTTCAATAGCAAGTGTTTCCACAAAAATAATAAACTCCTCTTGATTTTATGAATATTCATTTGTTTTACATCATCATCAAAATTATTTAGTTTGCCTATGATGGAATTTTATTTTACATTTATGTAAATATCTTAAATATATATTTTGAATTTTTTATGATTATTAAACACAGATAGAAATATCCCCTCCATTAATTGACAGTTCAAGGTATTTGACTTCATTTCTTTTGTCTTTTCTGACTTTAAATATAAGAAAACATATCCAAAAAGGCAGATAGTGTTAAATTTCAAGAAAAAAAGTTTTGCTTTTAATTGATAAAAAAAATTACATTTTTATTCTCCTGAGTTTGTACTGTAGGTATCTTGTATGTTTTGTATATGGTGGTTGTTTCAAACAAAATTCTAAGACTTATCTCTGAAGATTCTAACAGGAAATATAAATAAGGAAAATTTACTTCCCTATGGCTACAGGAAAATGAATATATTTTGTCAAAATCATTGGTTAAGTAAATTGTTAAATAACATATTCACTAAAACATCCACTCCTCTTCTTGAAGATTTTTTAATGTTTTGACAGTGAATTTGCATTGTTTTCTAGATTTTGACCTTTAACACAAAATAATATAGGATATGATTTGACATAGGGCATGATTATCCCATGCATAATAATTTATTGTTGTCTGAATGATAAGTTGTAGAGATAGCAACAAAAGGACATATATTTTTAGAAATAGTTACATATTTTTTCTTTAAGATTTTTCATGAACCTTTTAGATTTATTTGTTTTCTGAGTCATACTCAGACTCCAGACCTGTGATGTGCTTTTCTGCACCCTGTAATCTCCAAGCACTTACCTCATAAGAAATCTAGGTTGGTAGATCAGTTTCTGAAGTAACTTAATATGAAAGAGGGAAAAAATTGTTTTGCTTCTGGGATATATTCTCTAGGTACTCTTTTCAAAATGAAGAGAAAATAATATTCTTTCAAACATATCCTCTACATCAGGATCAAATCAGGCTTTGAGACGTTTTGAAGGGATTTTATACAGTTCTGTCCCTGGGTAGTTCTCTTTGTGCAGCTGAGTTGCCATTTAATGTCCAGGAAACTGTGTTTTCTCATTTCTCGAATGGAAATAATTCTGGAAAACACAGATGCATAATGCTCTTCATGGAGGCTTATAATACATTTATGTACTCTGGCCCACAGCTGAAAAACCAACTGGAAAACATGGTGCAGATACTGATTGTTTAACCATTATCTGCCACTCACATGAATTTTCTTTCAAAAGCTTTTAATAACCTTTGCACTGTGGGCATGAATGCCATCCAAATTCACAACATAAAATGTTGAAACTTCCTTGTCTGAATTCCAAATTTTATTTCTTTGGTGGTTCAGGGTGGTACAATTGATTTTGTTTCCTTGAACTGCTTTTATTCTTTCCCCAATAAACGAGTAGTCTGCTCCATGCCTCTATCACCCATGCTCAGCTATGTTTAGAAAATGACATAGAAGTCTGTATTTTTTACTGATTTGTAAAGGAGGGTTGGGATTACATCTGACAGGTATCATTCCTTGTTTAAAAGTGAACCAGGATTTCCCTAGAAAAGCAGCCAAATAAACAATAAGGTATATAAAAGGGCTTTGTTTATATGAAATATATGTGGATATTCTATATACACACATTCATTCAAGCGAGTCCCTTACCTGCTTTTCTTTTAGGTGAGTATTATAATTTCTTACCCATATTTCTTCTCAGGTCCAAAAAACAGGAGAGACACTGCCCTGAGTGAAAGCATGGAGATTTAAGCAGAAAGCTTCCAGATGTAGGTTTTCTCCTTACAAATGCTGGCCATGGTTCATTCCATTCCAGATACAAGAAAGCAAGCAATATAAATATTAACAATTATATATATACACACACACACACCTACCCATAGAAATTCTGCCATTTTCAATAAGTGCCAGTAACCAAGTCCTAAAATAGTAAGAAAAGTTGTATAAATCATGTGATGTATTAGAGGTGTTTGGACTTTTAAATCAGACACTTTTTTTTTGTTTGTTTGTACTGGGGATTGAACGCAGGGGCACTTAACCACTGAGACACATCACTAGCACTTTTGTATATTTTATTTAGTGACTGGTTCTTGCTAATTTGCTGAGACTGACTTTGAACTTGCAATATACCTACCTCAGCCTTTCAAGCTGCTGGGATTTAGAGATGTGTGCCATTATGCCTGGCAACTGAATTCATCTTTATTCCAAGCCCACTTGCTTATTTATGGACTTTCATCATAGGAAGAAACATATCATCAACTGGCAATTAGGTCTAAGGCCAAATTGCAAAATAAGGAGTTGATTTTTAATTCTGAACCCTCACTGGTCAATTAAGTGGGGCATATGTCAGCAGCAGACTCCAGAAGTCCTGTCCTGTTTCTGCAGAATGTTTTCAGCTACTATCTGAAATTCTATCTGAATACATATATGCCAGCATTCCAGCAAATTCCTAGTTTGTGTGGTGGATTGTGGAGAGGGATGATTATCAAAATCACAAGTTTATGTATTGTTTTCCTGCATGAGGAGGGTCATGGCCTATAGTCTGTAGATGTCTCAGTTTTTCTTTCTTCCTGAGCTTTTGTTTCTTTTTTGGTGGGATGGTGGCACTGTGCTTTGAACCTTGAGGTCCTTCACCACTGAACTATATCCCTGATACTTTTTATTTTTTATTAGAAACAGATGGTGAATCAGTCCATGAACTTGTGCCCACTATCATGAGCTGCTAAGATTAGAGATGAGTGCCACCCTGGCTGAACCTCTTGAATGTTCTAAATGTGAAGCAAAATATGAAGTCCAGAACACTGTATCCAAGCCTAAACATATATATATATATGTGTATATATATATATACATATATATATCAATAACATCCTAAAATTCCAGCTCCCTGTCCATATTCAGTGGCAACTTCCCCTCTTTTCAGTGTAAGGTCTTGTTTTCTGACTGGGTACAATGACACATGCCTATAATCCCAGAGACACAGGTGACTAAGGCATGATGTTTGCAATTTCAAGGTCAACTTCAGGAATTCAGGTTCAGCATAGCCAACTTAGAAAGACCTGTCTCAAAATTTTAAAACATGGACTGGGTGTATAGCTCACATTTAACATGCTCCTGTGTCAAATCCCCAGTACCATAGAAAAAGTCAAAAGCAGAGATTTGTTGTTGTTGTTGTTTTTAATTTTTGAGCATTTCACATGATAGAAAAATTACATGACCTTTGCAAAAATATGTGTTTGTATTCTTCTTTTGTCTCTGAAAGGGCCAGGCCCCTTGTCACAATGTCTTTTTGTTCAGAGTCCCCCTGGTGGAACTTATGTCAGAAGGTGTTCCTTCCCCACTCTGGTATTTTCCTGGTACTGTGCTTCAGAACTCTCTGACTTTAGGATCCCACAGCTGGCACATCTAATGTCTCTTGAAAGTCCAGTGAATATCAATATTTGGGGCTTTTCTTGTTAGAGAGCAGACTAAATTTAGGGGTTAGATTTTCTAAGGGAAGTAACTGATTTCCCTAAAGCTGGGAGAAATATTCTGGTGTGCCCTTCACCCAAAAGTTACTTCAGTTGTTTCCTAATTTTGTCTACTGTGAATACTGCTATAGTGAAGATGATAATGTAACCATTTATTTAACATACTGATAAAAAATACTTTGGAAATGCACCCTGAATTATTATTATTGTATTAATTTTTGAAGAACTTTCAACTTTCAAGACTTTTGAAAAATTGATTCTACTGGAATCATATTCTATCACAGTTTGAAAGTGTTTATTTCATCCATATCCATATAATTAGAGTACTAGCTATTCTTTCATTTTTTGATAGTAGCCATTCTGATAGCTGTACTCAGGCTGCAGAAAGTCTTAAAATTGAATGGTATGCTAAAATGATGATGAAAGTTTGTTAGAACCCAGGCTGCCTCATACTCACTGAAAGAAGGTGATGTGAACCTATTTTAGAAATAAACAGGAATCTGTACATTTATCCCTTTTTCTTCATTCTTGGTGGGGATTGTAGCCCATGGAAATGCTTGCATACCAATGTGGGGCCACATCTTTGTGATATAAGGAGATATACAGATGGAGTTTTAGGCTGTATTCCTAAATAGTTGAATTTTGGACAAATTCCTTAGAGAAATAATTGGTTACCTCTGGAGTTATTACTGAGGTGAGCTGGGTATTACTGAGGTGAGCTGGAAAACAGGTCTTCTGTAGTGCTTCACTACCACACAGGATGCCAGTTGTGGACTGTATTTTCTTTGTTGTGTCTTTGGTTCTAGATAGATAGAAGCTCAAATATTAGCAACAGCATTGTGCAGATTATACTGGAAAGTATCTTTTAGGGAAAATTGGAACCCTTGAGATTTAACTCCTCTTCTTTCCTGGTTCTGTGAAATAAGAACACAAATCTACAATTTTCATAGAAAACTACTCATTTTCTCTGATCTTCATACCCATGTATATCTAGTTTCTTTCTCTGTGTGCCCCAGTTAAATTAAAACTCAAACAACAAGCAATTTAGAGTTAAATGTGCTACATTTATGACCCAATATGTCCTCCTGTACTCAGGGTGACAGTGTATTTAAGTACCTTGTCCCAGTTGTAAGGATCATTGCTCAAGTAATGGTATTACCCTCATATATCCCAAGTTTTCCTACTCAGTGATGCTAGATTTTTACATCCCTCTAAGTTTACATATAGGAGAAATCCCAAACAAGAGTAGATATTTATTTAGAGCATCCTTGAGTGGAGAGAGAGTCAGGAGGTTCATATTCTTCTGTATTTTTAAAATTATCCCTCTGAATATCTGATTTCTGGTGGGGGGTGATGGTGTATAATTCCAGTGTTGCACACATTCTGCACACAATCCCAAACAGTGGTCCATGACTCTGGTTCTAATATCTACCTTTAAGTTGGATTATATTATTCATTCAGTTTACTTTCTTGATATAATTGGATTTATATAGGTCCTTTTATCGCACTTAACAAAAACATTATTTATATACATATGGATATGCCTATGCAACTTTATTGTGATTTTTTGGTCTTTATATGACCACAATATTATAAATTTATAATGTGTATTAGTGTAAGGCAATGATAACTGGTACTTTTGCTTTTATGTTTCAAAGAGTTCTTGCCTAATTATATATAAGTGTAGTGTTCCAGGAGAATTTTATACATTTTTGCTTTGACCCCTTCTTTATTTTTGTTGGGGTATTATTATAGATTGAATTGGAGAAAATGGTCATCCTTATAATGAAAGATTTATCATCTATACATGTGGTGTGCAACAGGTTCTGTGATATAATTCTGTGCATTTTTCTTTTCTCAAATTTGTTGTCTTCATAACATGTGTTTATTCCTCTTCTCATTTATAATAACTCCCTGGCATGATAATTCTTTTAACATTCAAACTCTTTTTTGATTTTAATATTTCTTTTGATTTGCATCCAGATCAAATAAACTTTGGTAAAAATTGAGTTCTACCATTTAATGGATACTTCTTAGAGTGTTATAAAATGAATGTTATTACTGCTATCACATAATTTTTGGATTTATGACTTAAGATATGAAAAACTCTTAGAATGATATATACACATTTGAAATAATGATACAAAAGATTATTATTGAGGCAGGAAAGATGGTGTATTAGAGAGTCACACCATTTCTCCTAGCTCAGTTACCCAGAACTCAAGTAGTGGAAGTACTACTTATCCCTGAGGCTTAGAGGGAAAATATCCTAAGACTGGAGAGTCAATGTGTACCAGTTGTATCAGACTGTTGAACTCATTAAATTGATCTAAAAAGGTTTATCCAGAGTTTACAAATCATCAGTGGAGAGCTTAAGCAGGAGTCATTTGAGAGTACACTACAGTTGTGCCAATGGGTAGAGGAAACTCAGATCTTGGAGACTATGCCTAGGTCTGCATAAACCTATCTGAGCCTAGGAAAGACTTATCTGAGCTTAACAAACCCAAGGAAAATAAGAAACTGAAAGCATTTTTCCCCTGATAATCTCAAGTTGAATAGGCTAGGGAGAATCCAACTCTCTCCAACCCTCTGAGTCCTGTGACTCACAGGAGTTCATAAGTCCAGTTCAATGAATTAGAAAGTTGATATGGTGGGTGTCAAGACACTTGGCTCTCTTATGGACTTCCTGACTGGTCCTTGGCACTGCCCAGTCCACAGCACCCACCTTTCCCTTGCACTCACCTAGTCTGTCACATGCCCAGTCGCTGGCTTCCACACATTCTAGTGTCTTCCCTGTTCTTGGCACATACCAGTTTTCTGAGATCCACCTGGATCTGGCCTGCTCTAACTGCCTGTTTCCTGTGATCACAATCTTTCTTGGCTCTCTGGCCACGAGGGACCCAGTCACCTGTCACCCCCAACCTCATACTCTGTTCACTGCTCAACATACTAGGCCTGCAGTTTCACTGCCTGGGTCCATATCTCACCCTGGAAGGTTTTCACATCCCTGCCAGACCAACCCAACCCAGGAATTCACTTTGCCATCTGGCCCACAGGCTGGCCTAAGCAGTCTACCATGTCACCAACTGACCTTTTCATTCCACCACATATCATAATCTATCGGACCTTAGAAGAATATTGATTCAACATTGCCAGCAACTCATCACACAATAAAGCTACATGAATCTTACTAAAACTAAGTCCCCAAAACCAGATCTACCTATGGGAACTTCTCTTACAGAACCCAATGGGGAGCACACACTGTTAATGGATGCAAATCTCCTCCCATTCCACCTCTTACCAATCTCACAAGAAGAAAACTTTAGAAGTCTTAGACCCCAGCTGGAAAATTGGTGAGCAACACAATAAAAAGGATGGACTCAACAGTCTGCACCCCATACACTCACCCTCAGTTCACACCTCAAGAAGAAACACAATTATTTGGGGACAGACCGCAAACACATAGGCTTACCATTTTGTCCAACATAGTCAAAATGACTCCATAATTTCTTCACTTTTCAACAAGATGGTTCACATTTTTCCTCTTGGTTATGCTTTGTTTGGTTTTTGGTGTTTAGTTTTAGTTGAATATGTACTGATTGGTTCAAGAACACCTATACATATTAATATTTGTTTTTCCTCATTCATAGATTTTTTTTTGTTGAAGGTTGTTAATTTTCATGCTTAGTTTTTTGAGGGATTGGGGTTTTTGATTAGCAAAGTTTATTTGTGTATTTTTTCCAATACTGTATTCTCTATTTCCCTTCTCTTCGTCTCCATTATCTATTATGAACAACCAAATTCTATTCTCTCTATTTTTCTTCTATTTTTTCTCCTACTTACTCATTAACAGCACACCCTATATTACCAGTGTATCTGCCCTACTCAACCTTTGATATTGCAAACATTTTCTACCTTCCTATCTCTTCTTTCCTCATACTGAATTCTAAACTTTACATCTGTTAATGCTATATGATGTATGTACTCTTCCACTACCACCAATGCAGAGCAGTAATTAATTTTTAGAAGTCATAGATCACACCTATTGGTTGACTTTGTGCCAGGCAAAATTTATGATTATTTACATTTTTTACTGATGGAAATTGCTGATCCTACTATTTTTGCATATTATACCAAGTAACACTGAAGATGTCAAAATAGGAACTAAGTACCTAATCTACTGCTATATATTGTTGGTTAGATTGTCCTATGACCCCAAACTCTCAGGTGCTAATAACATAGAGGGATACTCTAAATTTATAATATTAAAACTCTCCTGCTTCAGATCAATCCAGATATATGAATAGACACACACAATATAAAAAAATGAAGGGAACAAACCATAGTAAATAATATAGAATACAACAACAGTCAAGTCAATTGACACCACAGTGGAGGAAATTTCAGAGCTGAAATTCAGAAAGTTCATGGTTCAACTTATGTATATGGTTAAATAATGACAAAAGAAATGAAATCAGAGAGAAAATACAAGAAATAAAAGGTAACTTTAATAAGGAGATAGAGATCCTGAAGAAGAATCAGTAGGAAATCCTTAAAGTGAAGGTATTAATAGACCAAATTAAAAATTTTATGAAAAGCATCATCAGCAGACTAGACCACACTGAAACTAGATTTTCAGTACTTGAACACAAAGTATATAATCTTAGAAACATGATGACTACAGAAAATATGTGTTAAAACACTATGAAAAGAAATTCTAAGATGAAGGATCTGAAATACAGACAATAAAATGCACAATATTTACAATAAAATAATATCAGAGAATTTCCCAAATCTTAAAAACAAAATTAAATTCGAATACACAAAGCACATAGGACTCGAGATATACAAAATTGCAAGAGACCCATTTCAAGACACATCATTTTGAAAATGCCTAGCAGACAGAAGAAAGAATTTTAAGAGCCACAAGAGAAAAAGGCTGGTCACATTTAGAGGAAAACCAATGCAAATCTCAGCCAATTTTTTAACCCAGACCCTAAAAGGTAGGTCTTAGAATATCATACACCAATCTCTAAAGAATATGGGTGACAACCAAGGATACTACATAAAGCAAAATTGAGGTTTTGATTTGAAGAAAAAATAAAAATCTTCCTTCAATAAAAATAGTTAAAATAATTCACAAATTAAAGAGTTTGACACTACAAAATATACTCAATAAAATATTTCAAGAATACAAAGAGAATAAAAGCAAAGGGAAAAACAACACTGGAAGTATGCTCAATCAAAGGAAAATCTAGTTTAAGTTAAAAACTAGAAATAAACCAAAGTGATAGAAAATAAGAAGTATCTTTTAATTATAAACTGAATATAAATTGTCTAAACTCATCAAACGAAAGACAGAAGCTTGCAGATTGAACCACAAAAACAAGACCAAATTATATGCTGTCTTCAAAAGACTTACTCAAAAAAATGCATTCACAGACTGAAGGTGAAAATTTGCAGAAAACTTATCATTCATGTTGTCTTCAGAAACAAGCAGGGGTTTCTATTCTCATATCATATAAATTGTTCTTCAAACCAAAGTTAATCAAAAGGGATAAAGAAGGCCATTTCATTCTGCTTAAGAGACTCATACAAGAAGAAATAGCAGTCATGAATACTTATGCCCTAATTGGAGCAGATACATACATTAAGCAAACTATCCTTAATGACAAGAATCAAATAGGCCAAAACACAATAATACTGGGCAACATTAGCATACCTCTCTCAACATTAGATAGATAATCCAAAAAAACTTAGATGACAAGAATAATAAAATCTAGACTTAACAGACATATATGGAATATGTTATCCATCAATGACTGAATACACTTTCTTCTTAGCACCACATAGAACATTTTGTAAAATATACCCTATTTTAGACCAAAAAGCATGTCATCCCAAATACAAAAGAACCATAATGCTCTTCATACTATCAGATCATAATGAATAAAATTAGAAACCTATGACAAGACAAAAAGAAAACAAACACCTGGAGACTACATCATTTACTATTGAATGATGAATAAATAGCACAGTAAATCATATGTGAAATAAAAAATACTTAGTGGTACAACATATCAAAACCTCTTGGCCCCTATGGAGGAGATTGTAAGAGGAAAGTTAATATCATTGAGCTCATTCATTAAATTAACAGTGAGACACCAAATAAATAAATTAACATTATAACTGTAGGTCCTAGACAAAAGAGTAGCAATGTCAATAGAACATAGAAAATAAAATAAGAGCTCAAATCAATGAATTAGGTACTTAAAAATTAATATAAAAATGATAAAAAAGTTGGTTCTCTGAAAGACTAAACAAAATTGATAATCATTTAGCCCAGTTACATCTACAAAAGAGAGAAAAAATGCAATTTTTAAAAATCTTAAAATCAGCATACTACAGAGATACAGCCACATCAATGTTCATAGCTCCTCAATTCATAATAGCCAGATTGTGGAACCAACCTAGATGTCCTTCAATTGATGAGTGGATAAAGAAACTGTGGTATATATATACAATGGAATATTACTCTGCCATAAAGAATGATAAAATTATGGCATTTGCAGGCAAATGGATGAAATTGGAGACCATCATGGTAAGTGAGATAAGCCAATCTCAAAAAACTAAAGGACGAATGATCTCACTGATAAGTGGATGATGACACATAAGGGGGAGGGTGGGGGGAGTTAGTGTTAGGGTTAGGGTTAGGGTTAGGTAGGGGGGCAAGAATGGAGGAAGAAAGGACTGTTTAGAGGGAAAAGAAGGGTGGGAGGGGTGGGGGAGAGGGAAAAATAATAGAATGAATCAAATAATATTACCATATGTAAATTTATGATTATACAAATGGTATGCCTTTAACCCATGTACAAACAGACAAACAACATGTATCCAATTTGTTTACAATAAAAAAAATCAATGATGAAAACATCACCACAAGCCCTTCTCAAATACAGAGAGGAATCAGAAACTATTTTCAGTACTTTTACTCCAATATGCTACAAAATTCCCAGATGCATATGACCTAACGAAGCTGAACCAGAAGGATGTACAAAATTTGAAGAAATCAAATATTAATAAGAAAATTGAAGAAGCTGTGACAAAACCACCAAAAACAAAAGCGTAGGACTGGGTGGATACTCAGTCAAGTTCTATCAGATGTTTAAAAAAAATTAATTTCAATCCTCCTCAAATTGTTTCACAAAATACAAGAGGAAGAAACACTTTTGGACTAATTATGTGTAACTAGTAGCACCCTGATATCAAATCAGACAAAGTGACATTAAAGAACATATATTTACACCAATATCCTTGATGAACAGAGATGCAAAAATTTCTTCATTAAATCCTGGCAAATTACATACAAAAATATACTAAAAAGATACTTCATCATGGTCCTCCCAGGGATGTAAGGTTGGATCACCATATGGAAATCAATAAATCTAAAACATAATGTAAATAGTCTTATAGACAAGAATGATATGACCATCTCAATAGATGCAGAAAAAGCATTTGTCAAAATACAGCATACACTCATGTTTAGAACTTTGGAAAAACTAGGGATAGACGGTATCGGACTCAACATTATAAAAGCTGTGTATAACAAACCCAAGGCCCACATCATTCTACATGGAGAAACTAAAATCATTCCCACAAAAACAGGAAGAATACAAGGATGAACACTTTTACTACTTCTATTCAATGTACTTAAAAATCTGACCAGAGCAATTAGGCAAAACAAAGAAATAAAAATGATATGAGTAGAAAACAAAAAGAGCTCAAATTATTTTTTTACTGACAGCATTATTCTATGTATAGAATTCATAAAAACCCACTTGATAATCTTCAAGAATTCTTGAAGACACTTAGCAAAGTAGCAAGATACCAAATTAATACCCATAATTCTATTTCATATCTATACATAAATAATGAATCAATTAAAAAGAAGTTAGGAAAATTACCATATTCATAATAGCCTACAAAAAAAAAAAAACTACTTAGGAATCAACCTAATAAAAGAAGTGAAGGATCTCTAAAATTAAACCCAGAGAACATTAAGAAAGAAATTGAAAAAACTTTTAGAAGTTTGAAAAATCTCCCATATTCTTGGATAGGGAGAATCAATATTTTCAAAATGGCCATATAACCAAAAGTGCTATACAGATTCTAGGAAATTCCCATCAAATTTTCTATATCTTCATAGAAATAGAAAAAGCAGTCATGATATTCATTTTCAAAATTATGAATCACAGAATAGCTAATACAATTTTAGTGAGAAGTACAAACTACAAAGGATTGAAATAGCAGGCTTTAAATTATACTACAGATCTGCATTTAAAGAATACAAAGTATTGGCAACAAAATTGGCAAGAAGTTTAAGGGAACAGAAAAGAAGACACTGAGACAACTCCCCATAATCATATTTACTTTACATTTTAATAGGTGCTAAAATTGCACACTGGCAAAAAGATAGCCATTTTGCCAAATGATGTTTGGATCATTGGAAATCCATATTTAATAGAATGAAAGTTAATTCCTATACTTCACACTGCACAAAAGTCAACACTACATGGATCAAAGAAATTTTACCGAGAAACAAAGCACCTACTAGAAGAACAGGGAGACCCGGCCCTCTATGACATTGGGACAGAAACTTACTTTTGAACAAGACTCTAACATAAAAAATAATAATAAACGAAATGGGGTCAAACTAAGTATCTTCACAGGGAAAGAAACAATAGCATGAAGACAAAACCTACAGAATGAGAGAAAAATATTGCTACCTGCCTATGTTGTCAATTTCTAGGATGCACAAAGAATGCAAAACCTTAACACACATACACAACAAAAATCAATAAAGTTGGAAAATGAACTGAAGAGACCCTTCTCAAAGAATAAGTTTGAATGATCAAAAAACATTTGAAAAAATGCTCAACATCTCTAGATACTAGAGAAATGCAAATTAAAATTAAACTGAGAGTTTATTTCACTCCAATCATTGTGGCAAGTGTCAAGTATACAAGTAACAAATATTCATGAAGATGTGGGGAAAATGGAATGTTCACACATTGTTGTTGTGACTGCAAATTGTTTCAATATCTCTGGAAATCAGTATAGTGATTCTTCAAGGAGTGTATCCACAATTTCACCAAGTAAACCCACTCTTCAATATATACCCAAAGGACATAATATCAGCATGCTACAGTGACACAGCCACATTGATGTTTACAGCATCAAAATTTTCAATAGCTAACCTATTAATCCAATCTAGGTCATCTTCCACAGATGAATGGATAAAGAAATTGTGGTGTATATACACAATGGATTATTACTCAATCATAAAGAAGAATGACTCCATGACTTTTGTCAGTAAATGGGTGGATCTAGAGAATATTATACTAAGTGAAATAAACAAACTCCCCAAACCAAAGATTGAATATTTTTGTTGATACATAAAAACTAAACCACATAAAGTGGGAGAGGGCAAGAAAGGTTCCTTAGATTACATAATGGTGAAAAAAGAAGGGAGAGGGATATGAGAAGGAGACAGGAAAATAAATCTAAAAATATTTTCCTATATATACATATAAAAATACTTGAGTCCCACCATCATGCTCACCCAGAAGAAAATTTTCATTCTAATTAGAATAAGATATATCTCATGCTTGTATAATTTCAAGAAAATGGATTCTACTGTCATGTAGAACTAAAATGAACCAATAAGATTCAACAAAAAATGACAATTGTTTGAAGACCTAGGTGTTTGTTTATCCCATCATAAAAATAACATCATGTATGTAATGTATAAAGCTGCTCCCCCGCCCATGAGGTACAGCCATTTTGCCCGCCTTCCAACCACATGTGAATCTGTGAACATCCTAGCTAGCTATTGGTTCATCAGTCAGCTTGCAAGTATCCTTTTCTGATATTGGTCCCCTGTTAGCCTGGCAGAATTCAACTGTTTTACTGTACCTTCCCCGCCATCTTTTTCCATTCTTCTTCTGTCTGTCCTACACACATTTCTCTATCCTCCTGGCTTTCCACTCTCTCTAGCACACACCCTTTCTTTTCCTTTCTATTTTTCTCTTATTTTCTCTCTTACCCTGCAGGGAGACACTCTGATTGCTTAATAAATTCCCTTATGTGATTTCCCATGTCCAGCCTGGTTCTGTGGAAATTCCTTACAATGTATACATGTATCAAAATTTTATTACATAAATATGTATATATGTTTATTTTATACATAAATAAGTTTAAATTTGAATAAAAAAGCACAAAAAAATAATCCAAATGAGATTGTTGTTGGTATTTGATATGATAGGAATACACATAAATACCATAAAATATATAAACTCAAATTCAGTAGTAAATGTTTCCTTTAAATGGTCTACCTCATTGCTTTTCAAAAGTTTCTCTAATCTCATTGGTATTGGAATCACTAGAAAAATGGCTACATATTCAGAAGACCCAGCTCCATCCCAGAAATACTGAATCAGATTCTACATTTTAGTAAATCACTGATTCATGTTTTTACAATCAAATATGAGAGTTCTCTTTCTTAATTACCTTAACTTTCTCATGTGAGAGATATGTACAATTTAGTTCATAATATATAAAGTTACAAAATGCATATCCTCGTGTTGATGCCTGAGTTTTATATTTTATTTCATAAAAGTGGAATTAGTATACTCCTTTTGGACTTATGTCACTTTTTCTTCAAAGGCATTTAATAGTATCATTGTGTATAAAATTCCTGAAATAATTAAAGTCATCATTCTACATGAGATTATTTCTACTAACTCTCATTGCAAATTTAACTAAATGAAAACAGTGAACAATAAAGTAGTAAATGTGATATCTATTTACCTATTCTTATTTCAAGAATTGTTAACATTTAGGAATGTGGTCATTGATTTCACTGAAGAGTGGGAATGTCTTCAGCCATCTCAGCAAAACTTATGTAGAGATGTGATATTAGAGAATTACAGAAACTTTGTCTTCCTGGATAAGCATAATGTCTCTTCAGAATTTGTAACTATAATTATTCAATTTCCTTCTTTGCAGAACATCTTCTGGGAATTTCTCTGTATGAATGAGATTCAGATTTGTGCTTTCAAGAAAAAGGGCATTATTTTGGTATAGCTCAAATGTTAATGACATTTCTTTTAGTCTTTAATCTCTCCCTTTCTTGGTATGTTATATATCCTTCCCTTTAGAAAAGTGGTACTTACAGTAATTCAGTGATGTGAAATATTGTGAACTACACAAGCAGAGAACATAATTGAGAAGCCAAAAATTTGAGGGGGAAGCCAAACTTCAAAATATTCATGGAAAAGTTATCTGGCAGAAAATATTTTTCAGAATTTTAGGTTTATTTCTCTTGTTATCATTGAAGATGCACTTCAATATGTTATCATGTTTTCAAATTCTTCAAAATCCTGTTTCTCTCCAGTAATGGCCCAGTTCATCTAAATTAACCACCAAAATCCCCTTTGCTAGTGACTGTCAGCATGATTTAAAAGATCTTCTGGTATTTGTGGTTCTCAAGGTAATATGTACACATATTTGGAGAATTCCAGGTCAAGCCATTGTAATAAATTAATGACCTAAAATAGTTTCTCTAATATTATTTATATTCATTAAAATTTATATTCATTAAAATTCCCTTATCTGTTCTCTTTACAAAATACTTATAAAGAATTTCTTGAAGTGAAATTCAAGATTCACAAAGAATGCTCTTTTGGGGTATAAAGTCATAGTTGCAAGTTGCAGTCATATGAAAGAGTTTGTAAATAAAATATTTATAATTATATAAAATTTTTGGTTAAATTTTTCTTTCCTGTTTTATTTTATTTTGTAAAGTAGGTTTCATTTTGTAGATTTGGTTTTCTCACTTCACATAATACTGTTTTATTTTTGTCTATATTTTATGAATGTATGCCAATTTCCATTACTTCACAAATTAGAACATTGTTGAAATTAAGGTATGCATTGTTCTTGTTTCAGTTGCCAATAAAATTATTTGTGCTTTCATTTGTATGTGTAAATATTTTAACTTTTTAAATAAATTTTATATTTTTTGCATATTAGTTATTTATCCTGCATATATGCATAGTAATATAAATTTTCTCTATATTAATGTAATAGGTATAGATTCCAGGCATACTCTATTAATGTACTACACCACCAGTCCCTTTCTACTTATCTTTCAATAGAGGTTCTCACTAAGTTATTGAGGATGGCCTCCAAAGTGTAATCTTTTTTCCTCAGAATTCCTAGTAGCTGAATAACATGCATGTCCATTATCTATATATTAATGAATTTGTTCTTACTTAGAGTATAAAGACCATGGCATTTTAAAGGTAGCTTTCAAGCACTCTGTAATTCTTTTTTAATTTTATATGTCATTTGAAATTTTAATTGTGATCAAAACCACAAAGCAATACTTAATCTCCCCAACATATCATGTATGTTCTTCAGTAATGTTATTTCAAATTGTTAGGTAATATATCTGTAGAACATTTACATTTCAAAAATCAATACCCATGTAAACAAAGATTCAACTCTCTCTTCTCCCATCCCTTATGCCAGTCTCATTGCTGTTCAAGAAGGTTTTTGTTTGTTGGATTGCTTACATATCTCATATAAGTAGAGTTCTTCCATAGTTTTAATTTTTGGAAATGACATATTTCAGTTAACCTAATGTACTGAAGATTTATCCTGCTTATAAAGCTTTCAAAAACTCTTTCCTTTAACTTGCAAAATATTCTGTAGTTTCTGTATTCCAACTTGCTTTGTCCTCTTCTCAAGGGGTATTTGGCTTGCTTCCCCATGGAAGCTCTGTTGAATAACAAAATTTGGTGTTCACATGTCTTAATTTGCTGTATATGAGAAGACTTATTACACTCAGAATTCACTATGTCTGTCTTAATTGATGTCAGCATTACCAATTGAATATTGTAGTTTTTAATGTTTTTAAATGATGAAAAATCTCCCAAATTTGTTTCTATTTTGAATATTTTTTACGTACTCATGAGACTTTTAAATTTCATATAATTTCTAGAATATGTTTTTCTGCTTCTGCAGAAACATTGGGAGTTGGAGAGATATTTACATGGAGATTCCAGGTAACTTTGAAGAGTACAAAGTTCTTTTAATTTAATCTTTCAATTCTGGAAAAAGGCCATGTTCGAGAATGTTCAATCAATTGCCTCATATGTGTTGATTTCTGAACATTTGTTTCCACTTTTGATTTCTAAATTTATTGTATAATAGCCACAAAGCAATTTTAATATTTTATGCCTGTTAACCTTTTTTCTTTCCCACTGGTTTATCCAGTTTAATATTTAATTTGCAATTGAGAAAAATTAATATATAAGTCAAAATTTGTTTAAATTATTTTTCAAAGTCTTCTGTTTTATTAATTACTATTTTGTTTGACAGTTTCTTTACAGCAAGTGTGGATTGGTGTCTCCTAGCTTTAAAGTGTCACTTTCTGTGTCGGTATTTACTTTTCTCAATCTTGCATTTCTATATCTGGGAAGCATACTGTGTGTTCAATCTATTTCTATTCTTATTGCAGTATTCTAGGGAAAGGGTTTTTTTCTCTTCATATAATATTCTATTTTGCATCTTTTTAAAGATTTTTTTTAATTTTAAATATATTTTACCTCATATAACTTCTTGATATAAATTGTTTTACACTTCATAATTTGGTCATCTCAACTTCCTTTTGGCCACTTTTGTATTTAACACTCTTCTATTCTTTTGTTTTCATTCGAATTGTTTCCTTAGATTCAGAGTTCCTTGCAGATTGCATATACTTGTATTTCTTTTAGATTTATTATTTTTTGGTTTTAAATAATTTTTATTTAGATATGCATGATTGTGGTATGCACATACATGGAGTATAATGTCCCATTCTTGTGGTTTTATATAATGTGGATTTATACTGCTTGTGTATTCATATATGAATAGGAAAGTTATATCTCATTTATTCTATTGTCTTTCTTATACCCATCTTCACTTTCATCCCTTAATTCCCCTTTGCCTATTTCAATAAAATTTTTCTCTTCCCTCTCCCACCTTATTGTGTGTTAGCCTCCACATATCAGATAGAACATTCAGACATATGAAATGATATTTTACTAACTCTATATTTAACATTTAACAAGCATTTCTACATATCTAGAAAAACTAAATGTTTCAACTAAAGCCTCAATTTGTCCACTATGTACATGACAGGCCTGAAGAAATTGTACACATGTAATAATAGTTCCAATTTGAACATGTGTTTAAAATATGAGCATTCTGGTGCTAATGCTCTGATTTTCAGAAAACAATTCTTCCTTGGAATTTCAACACCAAACTTACAAAATTTATTACTAATTCTACTTTTGTCATACACTGGCAACCTCTTTAGCATTCAGAAAAACTGGATGTAGAGCAGGATTACTTTGTCCTTTATATAGACTACATACAGAGAAAAGTAAAAAAAAAAAAAAACATAGGCATAAGAATAATAGTTACTTTTGGCTCCTTATAAGCACTCTGGCATGGTGCTTCAAGGAACCAGCACACAATGCTTATTATTCAACAGGTGTTTTGGCTATTGTACTCCACAGAACATTTCATAGAAAATTTTTAAAAAAGAAATTTATGAAATGTATTATAATTTACCACTTCTTATTTTAACATGAATCACACACTGTGGAATATATAAAAAGATGATATTTTCAAAAACCCCTTAGCATTGTCAAATATATCTACAGTAATGAGAAGTAAATTGCACACACCAGAAATGGTTATAACATTAAAAATACATTTTACATATAACAAATCTGGCACATAACTCTTTCTTCTCATAGTGAAAGTCTTATATATTTCCTCTAATCCATTGAATAAATGTGGAAAATTTCACTCCTACAGGAGGTCTAACAACTCCATTTCAAAGTCATTTCCAGAAGACTTTTCTGACTGCTAAAAACAAATGGTAGGGGCTGGTGATATAGCTTAGTTGTTAGAGTGCTTACATCACAAACACAAGACCCTGGGTTCAAATCCCCAGCACCACAAAAAATGGATATTTGTAAGATACTATGTTATAACTGCAACATATGCCAGGAAACTCTATAAAATTTAGAATGTCCAGAGGTAGCAAAATTTTTAAAACTTGTGGGGTAAGTTGAGAGCAGTGTTTTAATATTATATACACAGATCTTCTACAAATGATCAGTAAATCTTCCTGAGACATGTTGGGCATTTCCAATTGTTGAAAAATTTTGTTACCCTACAGTTTCTCCCTTTGGTAGAAAAAATGTCCAAAGGTGCTCATTGTTGGACTTGGAACTTTTTTTTGGCCACCATTCTTCTTGAAATACTTTGCCCCCATCACTGAATAGCACAATTTTATCAGTGCTAGCTTTGACTAGAATGGCGAGAATGGTACAGGAGGCTTGAGAGCCAAGGGGTCCTAGGTCTGGAATCTGAAAAATCAAAGCCACCATCAGGTCACCAGTGTGAGGAAGAGGCTGCCATCTTTCACAGCCTAAGTCAACCAGTGTGCAGTCACAGTGGAAGTCCTGTGGGTGTCCAGGACATAGGATTTGATCTTTCCCTTGACCCTCATCTTACCCAGTAGCCTGGAATTGGAGGGCCATGGAAGGCTCCTATGAGCAGGTCATGCTCCATTACTTGCCACATTCTTTCTGCCAGAATAGACTTGGCAGTACTGTCTTTTACATTTAATTCTCATGGTCAAGATGCTTTTTTGTTATTTCATAATAATGCAATAATAATCAAATTAATTTTTAAGAATGAAGAATTCAGTACTCTTCTTTTGTATATCTTTTCTATATTTCTTATAATTATTTTTCCTAATTTGCTTAATGGTTTAAGTTGTGCATCATTCCTTTTCATAGTGGAATACTTTGATTCCTCTCACACTTCTCTTTACTTATTTTATGTTATGTGCTTAATATAAACATCCCCCTTCTCTTTATGTTCTATAGATTTTTAATTTTCCAAAGGATCTTTCTAAATTGATAAGACTGGCTTGAAACTATGATTCTCCTTGCTCAGCCTCCCCTGTGTTGCTAGGATTACAGATTTGAATACCAGGTAGGCCTCTCTCAGACATTTTTTCTTAAGAAATTCTTTACTAGAGTACTTGTGCTTATTTATATTAACATTTTTTTGTCTGAATTTAGCTCACTAAATTTTCTTCAAATGGTTATTTAGTGTTCTCTGGGTAATTCATAACTCACTATTCTAAACACAAATTCCTAATATTTTCTTTTGTTACTTTGAGTAAGAACATATTTCCTTTATCTTTATATATTGTAGTTTTGTTAATTGATTTGTCCTTTAAAAATCAATCAATAGTAGATTATATAGTAATTGGGAAAAGAGCATAGAAGTTTAAAAAAATAAAGAATACTCAACTACAGTGCTACATGCTTGTAACCCCACCTAACTGTGAGGCCATGTAAAGGATTTGTAGTTTGAGGCAAGTCACAGAAACTTAGAATCACCTTGTCTCAAACAAATTTATAAGGACTTGTATTGTAGTTCAGTGGTATGGCACCCTTCGGTTTAATCCTAAGAACCACACATAAAAAATTAAAAGTAGAATGACCTTGTGATCCAGAAATTCCTGTACAAAATATGTGCCTATAAGAGATTAGGTCAGTATGTAGAAGACATAGCTCCAGTACTGTGTTCAGTGCAAACTGGTTCTCAGTATTCAAGATATAGACTAACACAATGTGCCCATAAATGATTGAATGAGTAAAAATGTGATATTTATATGGTATGATTCTTTAGAAATAAAAATAAATATATTGTCATTTAAGGTGTATTAGGATTAATATACAGGACTTTGCATTAAGTGAAATACAGCAGATACAGAATCAGTTCAAGGAGTATATGTTCACATGTGGAAGTCAGAAATCCAGGGATTTTAATTATAGTCACCTGGTACTGTGATCTGTGGAGAGTTGGAATGTTGTTACTCAAAGTCTAGAAATTTTTATTTAATGGGCATAAGGTGGTCAAGAGTCTGTTGTACCACTGGTGAATGTTATGAAATAGTTCTTGGTAAATACTAGTAGATTAAAAGTAATATTTGTAAGCACAATATTGATACTTATATGAAATAATACTTGTGTAATTAATATTACATTTGTCATTTTACCTTGCAAAAATACATTAAAATACAATGACATAATTAAGTACACAAAGTTGAATTTGTGTACTTAATAATAAAACTAATCCACTTGTAACACAAATTTTAAAAAGAATTTATTAGTCTTGATTGCCATATATTCATTGCATCAAAGTAATATTGGCATGGACTGCACAAGACTTTTATTACCTCTCAAACTTGTTTTTATGGAGAATCTTCTTGACACAGGTGCATATTTTTCTCATTAAACTTTTGTCCATATTTCTTCTTAGAGAACCTAAAGAAACTTGTTGAATATTCATTGTGTTAGCATCCAAAATCTACCTTTTAGTCCTGAATCTGTCTTGTGAGACAAAAATCAGTTTTCACACAATATTAGAGAAATCCAGAAATATTTGTGTATGTTTTATATTTTTACTGAAAATGAAGGTAGCTTGTAGATTTTTCCTAATTGCTCAATGCTATATGATGAAGAAACAAAGATGATGAAGAAGGAAAGATGAAGAAAGAAAGTCTATGTTTGGTAAAAGTAACATATTTTCCTTTCCTCTACTGTATTGCTCTCTCTAGTAATGAACTCAACTTGGATACTGTGCTCTCTGCAATAGTTCAGGTAATTTTACAACATGACTTTTTTCTGTACACTTTTATTTAATATATATTTATGTATCAATGATGACCTTGTGTTTGTTAATCTCTTCACTACTGATGTCCTGACATTGCTTACATTGCTATAATTTCCTATGCTCTGTATACAAAATATATGCATCTCAGTCTACTAAGTAAAATAGTTTTCTTTTTAAATTTATTTTAGCCATGACTACTCAGAAGACCTAAGAATCATCAGAAGACCAGGGAGTAAGACATGTATTTCAAAAAGTAAATAATGGAAAAAATAGAAATCAGGACCTTGACTATTTAAAGGACAGGACAATATTGAAAACTGTATATGGGAATGAACATCAGAAATCAGTTTATCAAAAATCAGACCTTATTCACAATTGGAGAATTAATACTGAAAAGAAGTCCCACAAATGTGAAGAATGTTGCAAATCTTTTAATGAAAAATCACACCTTATTCGCCATCAGAGAATTCATAGTGGAGAGAAGCCATACACATGTGAAGAATGCAGCAAAGCTTTTTGTCAAAGATCACACCTTATTTGTCATCAGAGAATTCATACTGGAGTGATGTCATATAAATGTCTAGAATGTGGTAAAACTTTTAATGCAAAATCAAGACTTATTTACCACCAGCGAAGTCATAGAGCAGAGAAGACCTGTAAATGTAATGAATGTGACAAAGTTTTTACTACAAAATCATACCTTGTTTGCCATCAGAGAATTCATAGTGGAAAGAAGCCCTACATATGTAAAGAATGTGGCAAAGCTTTTAATGCAAGATCAAGCCTTATACACCACCATAGAAATCATACTGGAGAGAAGCCCTACAAATGTAATGAATGTGAGAAAGTCTTAAATGCAATATCATCTCTTATTCGCCATCGGAGAATTCATAGTGGAGAGAAGCCCTACAAATGTAAAGAATGTAGCAAAGCTTTTAATGAAAAATCACATTTTATTCGGCATCAGAAAATTCATACTGGAGAGAAGCCCTAAAAATGTAATGAATGTGACAAAGTTTTTATTCAAGCATCATACCTTATTGAAAACCAGAAAATTCATACTAGTGAGAAGCATTAGAAATGTGCAGATTGTGGCAAAGCTTTTAATAAAAATATAAAAGTGTACCTAATTCACCACCAGGGAAATCATACTGAAAAGAATTCCAACAAATGTAAACAATGTCAAATCTTTTTGTAAAATATCACACATTATTTGCCATCTGAAAATTCATGCTGGAGAGAAGCCCTATAAATATAAACATTATTGCAAAGTTTTTGATAAACGAGTATTCATAATTCACCAGGAAAGAAAGCATACTGGAAAGAAGTCCTAGAAATATAATGAATGTGACCTGTAAGAATCTTGTATTTCTTTCCATATCATTCTTTAGACTTGGGAAATTTTCTGATATCATGTTATTGAAAAGGTTGTGTATTCCTTTTGTTTTATACTACATGTCGTTGTCTATTCTGATAAATCTCAAATTTGGTCTTTATATTTTTTTCCACATTTCTTGGAAGTTCTGTTCATGGTTTCTTACCATCCTCTCTGTGCATTTGATTTATTTTCAAGAGTATATATTTTATCTTCTTTGTCTGAGGTTCTGTTTTCTAAGTGTTATAGGCTGTTGGAGATGTTTTCTATTGAATTTGTTTTTGGTTTATTGATTCCTTCATTTTGAGGATTTTTGCTTGGTATTTATTCACAGTTTCTAATTCTTTATTAAAGTGATCTTACATTTCCTGTATCTTCTTGTATTCCACTCCTTATAATTAAACTTTACTTCACATGTCAGTTTGACTATGTACGTTCTAAACCCCTTCTCTGGCATTTCTTCTAATAATTTGTTAGTTGGTTCAACAAATAGTGTCCAGCCTGCTGACTCAGCTGCCTGTTCTGTACTTTACTCAGAATCCCACTATGCATAGTGAAAGCCACAGTGACCAGGATTATTAAAAGTACTTCACATATTTTTAGACATTGTCAGGAAGCATGAGAAAGGTTAACTCACAGACAATGGTCACGGCCTGGTAATAGGTGGATGGGTAAATTTGAGGTCTGCATCATTCACTGGTGCAGTTGGAGTGATTAAGTATCTTTTAGTGTCTGCTGGTAGCTGAAGGTGTGCTGCTATTGAAGGTGTGTTCCAGGTCAGGAACTCTTTCTGTGCCAACTGATCAGGTCCAGAATAGTGGGCTCCTAGAATGGCTTGGTTCCATTTGGTTTGACATTTCTGTATTTAACATTAGTGATAATATAATATCCTGTGTACCAATTTTTTATTTGAAATAAAATGTCACTTCATTTTACATAAGATGCCTTAGTAACAGTGATAAACTTTTAAGCAAATACTAACTTATTGTGCATCTTAAGTAAGTTGCTCATAATTGCATTTAACTGACTCTACTAAATGCTTTAATTCAAACTAGGATAATTAAAATACAATTTTAATGAGTAATAAATTCTTATGTTTCCTATCCTGCAATTTGTTACTTGAATCATAACTTTATTTTTTAAGCTCTTTTTAAGCTTCTTGTGTCCATATAATGTTTTCAAATGGCACCACTTATAAACAAAAGGCATTTTAAGTAAATCTATTATGTAGTATGGCATCATACCCCTTTATGACAGTCTTATCTGTCAATACCATTGCATTCCTGGTTTAATTTTACTAACTCTAATTACTGGAGGCAAAAAAGGCACAAAAACTTAACCACAGTGATTGCCCATACTAAGCAGTGAATATTCATCAAATGATTAGATAAGTATTTCTTGAATTAATAAATGAACAAATAAGTTAGCATACAGTTTCTGGAAAGGTGATGTTGGATAAAATACACTGGACCGAATGCTTCAGTCTCAGTTCTTAATTAGCGGGCTCTGTGACCTTGGGAAACTCAGATATGTATACTCAACAAAGCTGAGACAATGGGATATGTCAAATGGAAGTAGAAGGTGCGCTGGTGAGTTCTTACAGTAAGCAAGTATTTATTCATTGAATAAAATCGTAGGTGGAAAAACAAACTTCCACCCATAAAGTAAACATCATGTGACATTGTTATTTTCATGCCCACCTCTGCTGATTACACTCAAATAGACACATGATTCTATATTAGTATTCAGAGACACCTATTTCTCATCTCATTTGGAACTTTGTTTTTAGGTTCTATTTGCAAAATGAATATTCAAACTTTGATTAATGCTGCCCAGCTTTGCAGAGTATTAGAAACTCTGTCCCCAATCCACCCTCCCCTTCCCTTCCCCCACACTGACAATATTCTTGGGAAACTCAGGCCATTGTAAGATACACGGGGCTAATTAGGGAGGCACCAGAAGTGTGCAACTCATGAACAGTTAATTATCCAGTCAAATATGGGTGACTAATCACTTTCTTTGTTGGATTATCAGTGTCAGATACAGGTCATTTTATCATTTGTTCACTCATTCTCTAAAAGGCAAATATATTTGAACCCTGGCCAGTAATACTGTCATTATAGGAAGTTGGGAAGATTTTGCAAGTTTATTTAATTGGATCCAGACCTTAGCATGGCCCTTAAGCACAATATCTGATAATGCTTCAGGATTACTGACATCTGTACATTTAAGGAAGAGCTAATAATCACTGGGATTCAGTCTGTACTGGCACTTAGAAGACTGGTCATCATGGTGATCTTGTACTGTCTCATCTTATTCCAGGCCTTTGGACAGGAATATTGGCCATCAAAGTCACATTTTAATACATAAAGAAGATGGGGAGAGACTATTCTCTCATCCCTTGAAAAGAAACCTCATTTGAAAAGAGCTGTGCTTGGAGCTCAAGGTGATGTGTGCCCCATGCCAGGGCATTGAAACTCTATAGGTTTGGTTATACTATGTGCTTATACACTGGAAAGAAGCAATCAGTTGGGCATGGGGAGGGTCAAGTGTGTTAAAGAGATAATAATATTCCAATTGAACTTGCATGGAACATCTGCTGTAGTTGTCAACTCATGCATAGGTTGGTTGCCCACTGAGGTAGGGCCCTTGGAAGTGGATGAGGCACATCACTGTCTCAGAGTTAAGGGAAGTACATGGGAGCTAGAAGAGTATGGATGGTATACTGAATTACAGTGGGAAGAGTGGTCTTGAGACCCAGTGGTCCCACTCAGTCATTTTATGATTCTAGAAAATTCTAACTTAATTTGAGGATTCCATTTTTTTACATGTGAAGTGAGTGCACAGCAGTCTTGTGACTCTGACATGAACACATCTTGCCTTTTTATTGTATGGGTCTCTGATGAGGAGTGGAGGAAGCTTGCAGTCCCCTAGGAGAATGGAAACTGGAAGCAAGGGTGGGTAAAATGGAGCCCGTGGAAATGATGTGGAGGCAAACACTTTTCTTACATGTCTACAGGACCATTTTCATACTTCATTGCATACTATGGAGGAAAACAGACAAAACCTTATAATACAGATTCTCAGGATAACTGGGTAGGAAAGAAAGTGAGTAGGTGATTTAAAGTCAAAGTATATGTTAGATGTTGAGCTCAGGATGTACCTCAACCATTGAATGAGATCTTTCTAGTCATTTTTGTGAATGCTCATGACAGTTCATCTCCACTTGCTCACAAGGGTGGCAATGTGGCAAAAGGCACTTTGTGCCCACCCTCTAATATTGTGATGACATATGCATCCAGGTTCTAGGGCATATTATGTTCTAGGAAGTTTTTTTTTCTCCCTTGTGAAATTCAAGGAGAGTGAGGTGACCTGTCTACCTCATAAAACATTTGTATGTGTGTGTGATTATCAAATAACTGGGAAAGATATGGAAGTATTATGTGAGTTACCAAAATGTTTATCTGTTTAATGTAAAATCATTTCTTATGAGGGCTCATTCTTTTCTGGAATCAGAGCAGAGCAAAGCCTAGTTAGGTCTAATGACTAGAGCACCTGCTTCAAATGATGGTCCCTAGTATCCAGTAATCAATATGTCAGTAAGTATCACCTCCATACTAGGCTCTGTAGATAAAAAAAGACCAATAAAAATGCATTACTCTGTAGAGCATATGGTTTAGTGTGTGGGCTATAGCTGTCTCACAGCAGTTTATCTCATGTACCTGTTTTTAAATAAGTTTTATTCATGTGTAATTTACCCACCATAAAATTTTTTTGTCCAGTTCCAGTTCCAGGGCACTAGCATGTCCACAGTGTTGTGGACTTACACTACTGTCCATCAGGTACTTTTTATTACTCTGAATAAAAACCCTGTACCCATTAGTAGTCATTCCCATTTATAACTCTTCTCTAGTTCCAGAAATCATAAAGCTTTGTTTCAATGATTTGTCCATCTGAACATTTAATACAGAAGTAATATACAGTGCATGATAGTTTGACAACGTCCATGGCCTTAAATCAGCTCTTTTTCTCTTTCTTCTTGTCTTTTGCTCACCATCATTATATAATTCACTGAGTCATTTCTTTGGTACATTTTCTGGCCTGAGTTCTTTGGAGTAAAGAAAAGCACACCTTCCCTCAACAGATATTTGTCAGATGCTTCCTTTTTGTATCATTGCACTGGTTTCTGTTCTCACTGAATTCAATCTAACCAGGTACAATGAGAAACACAAGCAAAATTCACACTTAAACAATCAAATAATCATTGAAGCCCTGTCCAAGGATAGAATATTTGTAAAAAAAAAGTTGAAAGAGTGACACAAAGAGATGGGACTAGACACTGGTCATAGCATTTGGAACTAATGTTGGCACAAGCCTGATGAGTTCCAAGGCCTGAAAAAAGTCAGAGTGGCTGCAGTTCTATTTGGATTGTGGCCCTGGGGAGATGAGCAAGGCTGTGTTCACCTGGGGCTTTGTTGTGGAAATCAGGCTTGTGTTTTTCCAGGTGCAATGGAAGGTTCGAAACCAGGAGAGTGGTATGGTCTGATTTGGTATAAGAAAATATGGCTGCTCTTTAAATAATGGAAAGCAAGATGCAAATTGAAACAGAATACTTGGGAAGATTTTGCATATGTCCTGTCCATTGGCACTGGCAGTCTTGGTTATGACAGGACAGAAGAAATGAAGCAGAGTGGACACATAATAAAAGAGAGTGGACAGGTCTTAAAGATGGGTTGAGTGTAAAGTGGAGTCAGGGCCTAAATTGAGCTTTTTATACATTTTTCTAACATTAAAGAAGCTGAATTCAAATGGCTTTGAGACACCTATGAAAACCATATGCAGAAAGACTGACTGGACATTTGCATATACACAGGTCTGGATCTCACTGGAAAGCTGGGGTTGGATACAAAGAAGTGGGATTCATCAGTGTGAAGGGAGTACTTAAAACAATGTTTGTGGACAAGCTTCTCCAATTGGGATTCTAGAGAGAAAAGATACAAGCTTCAAGAATCTGTCACATTTAGAAAACGACAGAAATAATATGCCACAAGAGTTCAGATGGGGAGGAGGCATAAGGGGAGCCTGGTACAATGTAGGTACCAGCAAACACTCATTTCAGTTGATTCCATTCCTATTGAGCAACCTTGAGTCAATAGGAAGTGAAGTTAGTACAAAAGGAATCAATAAGAATCTACAAAGGAGAGGCAAAAACAGGAGACATGAGGAACAAAAATGAGAAGCAGAGAGCAAGGGACTGGGGAGCCTGTTTTTATAGAATTCATCACCTTTGAGTAAACCTGAACATAACAAACTCAGGTCCACAGTCTTGTTGGGAACAGGTCCAGCTTCACCCTCATCAAAGTTATAAGTTGGAAAGCCCCATGGGAAAAAAATATGCTGTGGACAGATTAGAAAGTTTAGGACCAGACAACCATAGCAGCACTATTTTATTTCATGCTTCACACAGCATGATTTTTTTTTTTTTTACCTTATAAATCTGCTTTCAGTACTTGCTGATGATTGCACTATTTTCCTTGGAAGGTTATAAATGAGGAGGCATCCTTAGAATTTTCGTAACTTTTGAGAGTGTGAATCTTTCAGTTTTCAGCCTAGACTTTCACATTCATTATTAAAAGAGGAAAATTATTAGAATTCAGAAATAAATTATGTCATGTGGTGATATATACAATGTGTAAATTTTTATATAACGACGAATAATCTGATTTTGAGAATGAACTGTGCTGAGTTATTTTAGTATTTAGAAAATCACCTTTTTGAAGGCAGTGTTTGAGATCTTTTTAACATCTATTTTTTATTCTATAAATCATTGAGAAACCATTATTGCCTAATTTAGTGATTTAAATTATAATTTACCTGTGCTTTGTAGAATTTGGCATTCTGTCTATAAACCTATCATGCAAGCACTTTGAACAACTAGTCACTTTCAATACATTTATTAAAACTTTTTTCTTCATGTTAAAATGAACAAATAAAGAGAAATCATAATCTGGTTTTAAGCTGCTCTATACAGAATAAACTTACTGAGTTAAATGTCAGTTAAATTTAAGAATTTTACCTGTATAGATTAATGTGAAACAGTACTGATGTTAATTAAATTTGAAGAGAAAGGAGGCAATGGAAACCTGCCTTTTGCTTATATCTGATGATTGATTGTGAGTAGACAATCTGTTGTTTAGTGCTTGGTTTTCATCTACTACACAATATGAATTTGAATAAATTGTAATTGTCCTAGGTACAATTTAATCTTCTCTTTGGTCTTGTGAAAAAATAAAAAATTGTGGCAGTCACATACTTTTTTTAAAAGCAACTAGTGATTAAATTTTGAGCACACTTTCTTAATTTTTTATGTAAAATGTCCCTGATTTATCACAATTTTGTTATCTTACTATTCTTCTTAAACTATCTATGAATATACAATAAGTAAACATTGGAAAGAGGCAATGCAAAATGGTAGCTAAAAATGTGAACTTGGAGATCAAGCTGCCTGGATTCAAATGCTGGCTCTGAAACATCACAGCATGTACCTTGGGCACACTACTCAGCCTCTTATGATGAAATTTTCCATCCTTCTGTGGACACCAATCATGCCTTCATATGGTGTCTCCAAACAGTATATGCTACCTTCATGGTATCAAATTGTTGCAGTATCACATGTTTGTGTTCAAATAAACCTGTGTTTTATGGCCCCAAACATATGCATAGTTATACAATGGAGGCACCAGGGCATAAAATATTAAAGTTGAATTAACTCCAGTACTCTGTGACAACACTGTAGGTACCTAGGCTAAATATCTAGAAAAAATACACAAAGTTAATGTGTAAGGCAAGGACAAGAAGCAAGAAAATTTTCTTCTCACTCCCAGTCCCATACCAAAAAACATACCAAAAATTTTCTATGAACTTGTGATCCTCCTGCCTCAGCTTCCTGAGGCACAGATATTACAGATATATGCCACCATGCATGGTCAAATAATACCTTTAAAACCTGCATAACTTACAACTCATCTCATTGCATTCATTTCAGTACTACTTCAGCAATTCCTTTCTTCATAATGTTTTAAAAACTTTGGACACTTGTTCACAAATGGATTAAGGAAATAACTTTCACAACTACAGGTGACATAAGGGTAATAAAATATACAAAATAAAACTTTGCTTTTTAAGAGTTGCTTGAACTAACATCAACAAAATAATTTCACCATTGTCCCTACCTTTGTTGGAAACATTCATCTTTGCTTTCCAAATCTATGAGCAGAGTTAAGCAGTTGTAGAACAGGCCATGAAGCCTGCAAACACTTGCTCTTTGCTATCTGGTTCTTTGCAGAACATATGTGATGATGAAAATTGTATCAGTGGCATCCTTCATTTTCCTGGTTTCCCTCCCACATGTAGGATTATATGGCTTTATTTTTATCTCTCCTCCCTTTTCTTGTTCGGGGTGTTCAGTTTATAGGTTAGATGCTTCTAGATATGGTAGCCCTTCTGAATTATACAGCAGTGAGCCTGTGAGCAAGACAGGTAGAATGGGGCAGAAAAAGAGCATGGTAGAATTTTTCATAGCCACACTTAAGCTGTTGTTCTGGCCCTGGACTCCATAATTTTACTAATTATTTATATGAAAGAGTAAATTCACATTTTTAAGGCTTTTAAAATCATCGAATTTTGCCTGTGATTGGAAACAACCCAACCATTGTAGCTTAATTTTTAAAATTGTGAACAATTTGCTTAACTTTTATAGGATTCAGATTTCCTATTTGTTTCCCACTTGAATAATAATGAGTATTAATTTGGACAATAAATACAAAGCTATTGTTTCAGGTCCTTATGTAGTTTCAGCAGGTAATTGGAAGTTATTATTTTTATTTTCTGATAACTCCATACATAATTCTAAATTACTTCATTTCTCCACCTACACAGACACATATTAACAAAATCAATTATTTTTTGAAAAAAATCAAGTTTTGTTTAGAATTTTTTGACAACCAGACATGTATTTCAGTTGCAATCAAATATATTCCCACAGTAAATGTAGTTGTTTCGACCATCTGGGTGGAAATGAGTGTTGTATATTTTAGTTAAGCTATGGAATATCTTTGCTAAATGTTTTTGCAATCATATTTATTATTTTTTTCATAATAATGTCTTGGAGAAGCATCAAGTGACATTGATAATATTAGGTATGTTTACAGTTTATTATAGAGAACAGATGAAAACTCTTTTAAAAATAAGGAATTGCACTGCTGTGGCAAGTCTGGTTAATGTTGATGCAAGATTTCCCATTCTTTGTAATGGTTATAGTATTGCTCCAAATGCTAACTGGTTGAGCTTCCACTGACAGTTACCATGAGTGCAAAACCAAGTGGCATGTTATTGTTGCACATCAAATATCGTCCAATATTGAAGGTTTTACTGTAACTTTTTTTGAGTGTCATGATAAAATCATATTTCCTCCAAATATAATTCACTTGAGGTTTATTTTTAATACAATGATAGTGAAAAGTGTTTATCTTTTCATAATATTGGTTTAACTCAAAAATTTAACACATAGTAATTTGAAAAGTAAAACCCCTGTATAGCAAATCCATTTTGCTTCATTGAGGATAAAGGGAATGTCTGTAAATTATGCATCAACTGGCCCTACCATTATTGAATTATAAGATCATTACAGAGTTTTCACAGATAAATTACCAAAAATCATATTACAGTCCATCTTGTTTAGATAGAAGAGTAACATTTCTTGTCTTCAAGATTCCACATTGGCTTTAACCCCACTTAATGTTAAATTAATATTTTTGAAGGTGATTATAATCTCCTTCACAACATTGAAATAAATGTTACACTAATAAAATCACGTTACTTGTCTTAGAGTTTCAACAAAATTTACTCTAAAAGTAGTACTATGCATCTGTATAACACCTTTCATAAATGTACGCAAAAACATTTCGCAAATAAAATGCACTAAAACATTATCCTGAATTCACAGGTGGTTCAGCGGCTAAGGTTTTCTTTCAATACTGTGACCTATCAGAAAGCAAAGCATATTCTCATCAGATGATTTTGATTTTTAAGGATAATCCTTTGGAAGAAAATTTCTGATGAGAAAAAATACTCAACTATCATCATTTAGAAAGAAGCTGCTTGATTCCATTCAGAAAATTACAACAATATTTTATAGCTTGGAACTACTATCAATGTGAATAAATTCAAATATATTTGAAAAGTGGAGATTTCTGAATTTTAGCGTTAAAATTTTTAAATGTGTTTGCATCTTTGTAAAGCAGAGCAAAAATGTCATAGATTGAGAGTGTCTTATGTTGATGGGAAGAGACTGGAGTTTTCTTCAAAGTGTATGTGAATTACAGGCCTCACATGGAGTGGATATCAGCCCCCAGTAGCTGTGGTACTCACAGCCATGTTTCATGGAGTTGCCAGAGCAAGCCCAGTCAGTTCACCCTGTGAACTGAGGCAATTTGAAAACATCAGTGCTCAGACTAGGGCACCCTCTTCTCTTTCCAGATACGTCAGGAGAGAAATGTAGTAATGTTAAAAATATAGGTGCCTGATTTGATCTGATATTTGTAAAAAGAGGTGAAAAATTAAGTTCATGAGGCAAAAAGCATAACAATAGTGAGCACTCAACATGAATTTCATTTTACTAAAATTATTATAATATTTATGATTTTACCCAAAACTAGAATTTAGCCTTACATGGCACAAAGGAAAGAATATACCCAGAAAGCATGAATCCACTTCCACTATATTCACAATTTTATTTCATGTTTGTTTTTTCTCAGCATTATCCAGCAAATTAATTTTATAGATAATGACAATTTTTATTCCTATCTCTTATTATATAGTATAATTTTAAACAGTTCTTCTAATTTGAGTTGAGGTTCATCTTTCAACACTTGCACCAATTTTACCCAATTATGAATATGTAGTGACTACCCTAGTATTTAAAATAAAAACTGTAAACATAGTGACACAATTAGTGGTAGAATCTTCATAGAATAATGTCCATAAGAAGTGTGATTCTATTACAGAATACTGACAACTGGAATTTTATGTTTTCTTTTTTTTATTTTTTGCTATTAAACAGTTTAATTTTTTAATTGAAAATCATAAATTTACACAGGGCAATATTGTTTGATTCATTCTGTTATTTTTCCCTTCCCCCCCACCCCTCCTACCCCCCTTTTCCCTCTGCACAGTCCTTCCTTTCTCCATTCTTACCACCCACCTTATCCCTAAACCTAAACCTAACCCTAAACCTAATGCTAACCCCTCCTATTCCCCCTTATATGTCCACATCCGCTTATCAGCGAGATCATTCATCCTTTAGTTTATTGAGATTGGCTTATCTCACTTAGCATATCCTCCTATTTTATCCATTTGCCTGCAAATGCCATGATTTTATCACTCTTCATGGCGAAGTAATATTCCATTGTATATATATGCCACATTTTCTTTATCCATTCATCAACTGACGGGCATCTAGGTTAGTTCCACAATCTGGCTATAGTGAATTGAGCAGCTATGAACATTGATGTGGCTGTATCTCTGTACTATGCTGATTTTAAGTCCTTTGGGTATAGGCCAAAGAGTGGGATAGCTGGGTCAAATGGTGGTTCCATTTCAAGATTTCTGAGAAATCTCCATACTGCTTTCCAGAGTGGCTGCACTAATTTGCAACCCCACCAACAATGTATGAGTGTACCTTTGTCCCCACATCCTCGCCAACACCTATTGTTGCTTGTGTTCTTGATAATCACCATTCTAATTGGGGTGAGAGGAAATCCTAGAGTAGTTTTGATTTGCATTTCTCTTATTACTAGAGATGTTGAACATTTTTTCATATATCTGTTGATTGCTTGTACATCTTTTTCTGTGAAGTGTCTGTTCATTTCCTTAGCCCATTTGTTGATTGGATTGTTTGTATTCTTGGTGTAGAATTTTTGATTTCTTTATAGATTCTGGAAATTAGTGATCTATCTGAAGTATGAGTGGCAAAGATATTCTCCCACTCTGTAGGCTCTCTCTTCACATTACTGATAGTTTCCTTTGCTGAGAGAAAGCTTTTTACTTTAAATCTATCCCAGTGGTTGATTCTAGCTATTATTTCTTGTGCTATGTGAGTCCTGTTAAGGATGTCTGATCCTAAGCCAAAAAGCTGAAGGTTTGAACCTACTTTTTCTTCTATAAGATGCAGGGTCTCTGGACTGATTCTGAGGTCCTTGATCCATTGTGAGTTGAGTTTTGTGCAGGGTGAGAGATAGGGATTTAGTTTCATTCTGTTGCATGTGGATTTCCAGTTTTCCCAGTACCATTTGTTGAAGAGAATATCTTTTCTCCATTGCATATTTTTGGAACCTTTTTCTAGTATGAGAAAATAGTATTTATTTGGGTTTGTGTCCATGTTCTCTATTCTGTACCATTGATCTACCTGTCTATTTTGGTACCAATACCATGCTGTTTTTGTTACTATTGCTTTGTAGTATAGTTGAAGTTCTTGTAGTGCAATACCCCCTGTTTCATTCTTCTTGCTAAGGATTGCTTTAGCTATTCTGGGTTTCTTATTCTTCCAGATGAATTTCATAATTGCTTGCTCTATTTCTGTAAGGTACATCATTGGGATTTTAATTGGAATTGCATTGAATCTGTATAGCACTCTTGGTAGTATGACCATTTTGACAATATTAATTCTGCCTCTCCAAGAACATGGGAGATCTTTCCATCTTCTAAGGTTTTCTTTAATTTCTTTCTTTAGTGTTCTGTAGTTCTCATTGTAGAGGTCTTTCACCTCTTTTGTGAGATTGATTCCCAAGTACTTTATTTTTTTAGATGCTATTGTGAATGGGGTAGTTTTCCTAATTTCTCTTTCTATAGATTCATCACTTATATATATGAATGCATTGGATTTATGAGGATTGATCTTGTAACCTGCTACTTTACTGAATTCAATTATGAGTTCTAAGAATTTTCTGGTGGAGTTTCCAGATTCCTCTAACTATATAATCATGTCATCAGTGAACAGGGATAGTTTGAGTTCCTCTTTTCCAATTCGTATCCCTTTAATTTCTTTGGTTTGTCTAATTGCTCTGGCTAGAGTCTCAAGAACAATATTGTATAGAAGTGGTGAAAGAGGGCATCCCTGTCTTGTTCCAGTTTTTAGGGGTAATTCTTTCAGTTTTTCACCATTTAGAATGATATTGGCCATGGGCTTAGCGTAGATAGCCTTTACAATGTTATGAAATGTTCCCACTACCCCAATTTTCTCTAGTGTTTTGAGCATGAAGGGATGCTGTATTTTATCAAATGGTTTTTCTGCATCTATTGAAATAATCCTGTGATTCTTAACTTTTAGTCTGTTGATATGGTGAATGACATTTATTGATTTTCGGATGTTGAACCAACCTTGCATCCCTGGGATAAAACCCACTTGATCGTGGTGCACTATCTTTTAAATATATTTTTGTATGCGATTTGCTAAAATTTTGTTGAGAATTTTTCATCGATGTTCATTAAGGATATTGGTCTGAAATTTTCTTTCCTTGATGTGTCTCTGTCTTTTCTGGGTATCAGGGTGATATTGGCTTCATAGAATGAGTTTGGGAGAGTTTCCTCCTCTTTTATTTTATGGAAAATTTGAGAAGTATTGGAATGAGCTCTTCTTTAAAGGTTTTGAAGAACTCGGCTGAGAACCCATCTGGTCCCAGACTTTTCTTTGTTGGTAGGCTTTTGATGACCTCTTCTATTTCATTGCTTGAAATTGATTTATTTAAGTTGTGTATGTCCTCCTCGTTCAGTTTAGGTAATTCATGTGTCTCTAAAAACTTGTTGATGTCTTCAAGGTTTTCTGTTCTGTTGGAGTATAGATTTTCAAAACAGTTTCTAATTATGTTTTGTATTTCACTCATGTCTGTAGTGATATTTCCTTGTTCATTCCGAATTTTAGTAATTTGAATTTTCTCCCTCTTTCTCTTTGTTATTGTGGCTAAGGGTTTATCAATTTTGTTTATTTTTTCAAGGAACCAACTATTTATTTTGTTAATTTTTCCGATTGTTTCTTTTGTTTCAGTTTCGTTGATTTCAGGTCTGATTTTAACTATTTCCTGTCTTCTACTACTTTTGGTGTTGGTCTGCTCTTCTTTTTCTAGGGCTTTGAGCTGTAGTGCTAAGTCGATTATTTGTTGATTTCTAATTCTTTTGTTGAATGTGCCCCATGAAATAAATCTTCCTCTAAGTACTGTTTTCATAGTGTCCCAGAGATTTTGATATGATGTGTCTTTTTTCTCGTTTACTTCTAAGAATTTTTTTATTTCCCTCCTGATGTCTTCTGTTATCCATTCATCATATAATAGTGTATTATTTAATCTCCAGGTATTGGAGAAGTTTCTATTTTTTATTCTGTCATTTATTTCTAATTTCAATCCATTATGATTTGATAGAGTACAAGGTAGTACCTCTATCTTCTTGTATTTGCTAACAGTAGCTTTTTGGCATAAAACATGGTCTATTTTAGAGAAGGATCCATGTGCTGCTGAGAAGAAAGTGTATTCGTTCTTTGTTGGATGGTATATTCTATATAAGTCGGTTAAGTCTAAATTGTTGATTGTGTTATCGAGATCTAGGTTTTCTTTATTCAATTTTTGTTTGGACGATCTATCCAGTGGTGAGAGAGGTGTGTTAAAATCGCCTAGTATTATTGTGTTGTGGTCTATTTGATTTCTGGAATTGAGAAGGATTTGTTTGACGTACATGGATGAGCCAATGTTTTGGGCATAGATATTTATGATTGTTGTGTCTTGCTGATTTATGCTTCCCTTAAGCAGGATGTAATGTCCTTTTTTATCCCTTCTAACTAGTTTTGGCTTGAAGTCCACATTATATGAAATGAGGATGGATACTCCAGCTTTTTTGCTGTGTCCGTGTGCATGGTATGTTATTTCCCATCCTTTCACCTTTAGTCTATGGGTATCTCTTTCTATGAGATGAGTCTCTTGCAGGCAGAAAATTGTTAGATTTTTCTTTTTAATCCATTCTGCCAGTCTATGTCTTTTGATTGATGAGTTCAGGCCAATAACATTCATGTTTATTATTATGATATGATTTGTATTCCCAGTCATTTGACTCATTTTTGTTTTTTGACATGATTTGGTTTCCCCTTTATTTGGCTATTCTTTTAGGCTATTTCCTCCCCTTGCTGATTTGCATCGTTGATTTTTATCTCTTCTTCATGGAATATTTTGCTGAGAATGTTCTGCAATGCTGGCTTTCTTTTTGTAAATTCCTTTAGCTTTTGTTTATCATGGAAGGATATTATTTTATTGTCAAATCTAAAAGTAGGTTTTGCTGGGTATAAGATTCTTGGTTGGCATCTATTTTCTTTCAGGGCTTGGTAAAAGTTGTTACAGGTCCTTCTAGCTTTTTGGGTCGGGATTGAAAAAACTGCTGATATTCTTATTGGTTTCCCCCTGAATGTAATTTGATTCTTTTCTCTTGTGGCCTTTAAAATTCTGTCTTTATTTTGTATGTTATGTATTTTCATAATAATATGCCTTGGTGTGGGTCTGTTGTAATTTTGTATATTTGGAGTCCTATAAGCCTCTTGTTCTTGGTTTTCCATTTCATTCTTCAGATTTGGGAAATTTTCTGATATTATTTCATTGAATAGATTGTTCATTCCTTTTGTTTGTTTCTCTAAGACTTCCTCAATCCCAATAATTCTTAAATTTGGCCTCTTCATGATATCCCATAATTCTTGTAGATTCTGTTCATGATTTCTTACCATCTTTTCTTTTTGCTCAACTTTGTTTTCAAGATTAAATAGAAAATGAAAAAAAAAAAAAGATTAAACATTTTGTCTTCAATATCTGAGGTTCTGTCTTCCAGGTGTTCTACCCTATTGGTTATGCTTTCTATGGAGTTTTTAACTTGGTTTATTGTTTCCTTCATTTCAAGGATTTCTGTTTGGTTTTTCTTCAATATCTCTAACTCTTTATAGAAATGATCTCTTGCTTCCCGTATTTGCTCCTTTAACTGTTGGTTGGTGCGATCATTTAATGCCTGCATTTGCTCTTTCATCTCCTTATTTGCTTCCCTGATTGTTTTAATTACGTACATTCTGAACTCCCTTTCTGACATTTTTTCTGCTGTGCTGTCATTGGGTTTTGTTGATATAGTATCTAGGTTTGTTTGAGACATTTTCTTCCCTTGTTTTCTCATATTGGTCAGATATCAGTGGGACTTTGTGATATTGCAGAATTCTTCTATTGGTTTATAATGTCCCTGTAGATTTCCAGTGTCTCACCTTCCTGCCTTCAGTAGCCTGAAATCTTGGAGTAACTTGATAATGCAGTGCTTCCAAGGAAAGCTGCCCCTACACCGCTACTTGTTCCAGGACTTTGAGCTGGCTGTGTGTGGAAAGGCTCTCACTGGGGGTCCTGCTACGAGAAGCTAGCCTGGAAAAGCGCTTCCCACCTGAGGGGTCGGGCAGCGGGCTGCTTGTGGAAGTCCCTGGCTGCCCTGTCCTGGTCCCTGAAGCAACCTGTTGGCAGTAACTTGCTGCCCTGGTTCAGGGACTTGAAGCTTGGTTCTGTGAAGAAAGGCTCTCACTGGGGGGCCTGCTCCGAGATGCTAGAGAATCTGGCCCTGTGGGAGAACCCCACCATCAAAGTGGCACAGAGCTGTCTGGGGAAGACTCTAGATGCCCTGACCTACTCTAATAAGCCACCCAAATTCAGGCCTGTCACCCGGGCAGTGCTTTCGTGGGTGGGGGAGACTCACCCCATGGCTCTGTTTTAGTCCGAGTCTATCAATGCCTCCCCTTCTTGAATCCTGGGTTCTAGAGCAATTGGAGATGCAGTCACCCTCTAGTCCGCCATCTTGGATCGCCGCATGGAAATAGTCTGTGGCCAGGGGGGAGGGACTGGGGGCAGGTCCACCTGGAGAGGTCTCTGGCTGCTTTGCCCTGGTCGCAGAGGCTGCTTGTGGGCTGGAGTTCCCTGCTGGCTTGGGGACTTGTGGCTGACTCTGTGTAGAGAGGCTGTCACTGGGCAGTCTGCTCCAAGAAGCTATCCTGGAAAGGCGCTTCCCGCCGGAGGGTCCAGGCTGCGGGCTGCTTGGGGAAGTCCCTGGCTGCTGTGTCCTGGTCCCTGAAGCAACCCATGGGCAGGAACTCACCACCCTGGTTCAGGGACTTGAAGCTTGGTTCTGTGCAGAAAGGCTCTCACTGGGGGGCCTGCTCCGAGATGCTGGAAAATCTGGCCCTGTGGGAGGAGCCCACTGCTGGAGTGCGCAGAGCTGCCTGGGGAATCCTCTAGCTGCTCTGCCCTACTCTAATAAGCCACCCAAATCCGGGCCTGCCACCCGGGCAGCACTTCACCAGGTGGGGGAGACTCACCCCGTGGCTCTGTGTTAGTCCGAGTCTCTCAATGCCTCCCCTTCTTGAATCTTGGGTTCAAGAGTGACTGGAGATGCAGTCACCCTCTAGTCTGCCATCTTGGATCGCCCCATGGAAAAAGCCTGCGGCCGGGGGGGGGGAAGGACTGTGGGCAGGTCCACCTGGAGAGGTCTCTGGTTGCCTTGCCCTATTCCCCAATATTATGTTTTCTAATGGGTTACTACTATGTGAAAATTACAAACAATTTAAAAGTCACTGAGTCACCTTCCAATTTCTACTGAGACTTCTGGCTTTACATTTGGAGTACCTTTAACACACCAATGTATTGATCAAAAAGTTTGAAAACCGAACATAGACAACCATTGATATTCTTTCTAGGGACTAAAAGCATAGCTCAGTGGTTGAGCACTTGCCTAGAGTGCTTGAGGCCATTGGTTCAATTCTCAGAATAGTAAACATAAATAATTAACCAGATATAACACAATAGTTATTCTCTGAAAATTGTCATAAGGGTTTAAAAGCAATTAGACAAATGCATCATACAGTAAAACTTTAAAATTTATTTGTATTTAATTCAGGCCTGCTTCATCCATTTATTAGTCAACTCAGTTAAATGGGAACATTACTCCAAGGACCCATGGCTACATCTCCTGTCAGTTGCCCATTGGAAAGATATTTTGCTGGATTGTCTAAATATTTTCCCATAACCCTAGGTTCCCATACTAGACCTATATTCTGTGTCCATATATTTAAGGAGTACGACCCCAACTCCCTTGCAATTTGGAATCTTTCACACATTGTGATGGTGCTTATGAGAACAATTAGACCTCATCATTGTTTTATATATAATGGCAGAACACAAAAATCTATAAAAAGTGAAAGGAACTGATTCCCATTTGAGTGCATGCTGTTAGGGATAGATAAGCAAAGTACAAGTTTCTTTAAATAATAGCCTTTTTCATAAATTGATATGTGATGGTTTCACAAATCTGAGAATATATGAGTTGAACTGTACAACTATAGTTGATGAATTTTAGAATACTTGAATTTTATCTCAATGAAGCTCATTAAGATGTTTATATTCAGTTAAGTTCTGTGTGTCATATTTTAGTTCTGTGTTCAAAACTCTTATCTATGGGGGCTGGGGCCTTAGCTCAGTGGTAGATTGCTGCATATCATGTGTAAGGCACTAGGTTCAGTTCTCAGCACTGCATATAAATAAATGAATAAAGTGAAGGCCTGCTGTCCAACTACAATTACAAAAAATAAAAAAACACTCATCTACATAAAATTTGACTTTCCTAATGCATGATGTAATCTAAATATGCTTATATATGGATATAAATGTTGGGATATGTGTGAAACAATTTAACTAGATGAATAATGGTGTTAACTCACAGTATGGATTTCAGAAGTTCATGGAGAAAAGTAAAAATAATCTTATCTGCATATTTTTTGTAGACCTTTAAATTAATACTAAAATAATCAGATATCACAATGCTCAAATACATATTTTATTGAATAGAAGAATAACCTTGAGATTTAATCTTGTAAGATTGTAAATATGACTTCTTCTCATCATTGCCTTTATCTTTACCACATGGACTATAGTATATCATGTGTTCCACACAAGGTAACATTTGGGACCCCTGTCACTGAATAGGTGCTCAAAACTGTGATCAATCCATGCACAGAAAATGTAAGACAAAGAGAAAATGAGTTGTTTAAGGTGATCCAAAAATAAAATGGTACAATATCATCACTGCCTTTTTTCAGGTGTACCCTCCTGATGATATATCAACATCTCCAATCTCAGTATGTATGAATACTTCTTCCTTTTGGTAGAGCTATATCTGCTTTCATCACAGTGGTAATCAGTACAGTAACAACAATTTGTGGAAAAGAATACTTCCTTTCAGTAGAGTGATATATGCTTTTATCACAGTGGTAATCAGTACAGTAACAATTTGTGGAAAAGATATGAGGCTTGACTCTAACAGTGTATCAATCCAGTTCCCTTTTTCTCACAAGGGCAGTTTTTATTTCCAGGAATTTGACTTGGAGACTTGTAAATGAATAACAATTTCTTCTGTGTCCTTGGATGGAGGTATTTATGTCAGATCAATGCTGAGATTCCTTGACTGGAAAAATACTGTCACCGAGTGGCAACTGCAGGATACAGGATATCAAAATGGGCAGAACATGCCCAGGTAGAAAGAAAGCCAGGTATAGAGAATGGGCTAAGTGTCAGTGCAACTGTTTTCTCACTACTCAAGCCCACATCAACTCTAATCACAAAAGAATGTCTAATTCTAAATTTTAGCAGATCAGT